>NC_057734.1:47463109-47464627 GCF_004010195.1 Chiloscyllium plagiosum
GACAGCAAGAAGCTCAGAGTTAGAATCTTATCCCCTTCCTGAAACTCTCCTCCTGATTCCGTAGTGATTACCGCGGAGAGATCACAGAGTCTGCCTCGGATCTGGATCAGATCTTCCTGAAGAAGCTTCTGTTGGAACGTTAACTGTTCCACAACGTCTGGGTGTCTCTCAAAATCCATCATCTGGCAACGTGTCTCCTCCCAAACACCTTCCAGTTTCTCCTGGGGAAAGACCAGCAGGAATCTCAGCAACATTCCATACCGAGTGAGGTCAGTCTGCACAAACCAAGCTCTCCCCCTCCTCTCCCCCTCCCATCCCACCGGACCAGTTACGTTGACCGGACCAGTTACATTGACCGGACCAGTTACGTTGACCGGACCAGTTACATTGACCGGACCAGTTACGTTGACCGGACCAGTTACATTGACCGGACCAGTTACGTTGACCGGACCAGTTACATTGACCGGACCAGTTACGTTGACCGGACCAGTTACATTGACCGGACCAGTTACGTTGACCGGACCAGTTACATTGACCGGACCAGTTACGTTGACCGGACCAGTTACATTGACCGGACCAGTTACATTGACCGGACCAGTTTCATTGACCGGACCAGTTACATTGACCGGACCAGTTACATTGACCGGACCAGTTACGTTGCTGCTGGACCAGTTACATTGACCGGACCAGTTACATTGACCAGAGCAGTTACGTTGACCGGACCAGTTACATTGACCGGACCAGTTTCATTGACCGGACCAGTTACGTTGACCGGACCAGTTACATTGACCGGACCAGTTACATTGACCGGACCAGTTACATTGCTGCTGGACCAGTTACATTGACCGGACCAGTTACATTGACCGGACCAGTTACATTGACCGGACCAGTTACATTGACCGACCAGTTTCATTGACCGGACAGTTACACTGACCGGACCAGTTACACTGACCGGACCAGTTACATTGACTGGACCAGTTACACTGACCGGACCAGTTACACTGACCGGACCAGTTACATTGACCGGACCAGTTACACTGACCGGACCAGTTACATTGACCGGACCAGTTGCTGCTGAAACGGAGATCAATTACAATCCGTCCCAGGAGCAGGTTTAAAATCTCAAAGTGGGACAGGGCTGGAACTGAGGGGTGGGATTTGGAACAAAGGGCCGTCTCAGGCTGACAGCAAGAAGCTCAGAGTTAGAATCTTATCCCCTTCCTGAAACTCTCCTCCTGATTCCGTAGTGATTACCGCGGAGAGATCACAGAGTCTGCCTCGGATCTGGATCAGATCTTCCTGAAGAAGCTTCTGTTGGAACGTTAACTGTTCCACAACGTCTGGGTGTCTCTCAAAATCCATCATCTGGCAACGTGTCTCCTCCCAAACACCTTCCAGTTTCTCCTGGGGAAAGACCAGCAGGAATCTCAGCAACATTCCATACCGAGTGAGGTCAGTCTGCACAAACCAAGCTCTCCCCCTCCTCTCCCCCTCCCATCCCCTCTCCTCCCCCACTCC
>NC_057734.1:47464854-47470892 GCF_004010195.1 Chiloscyllium plagiosum
TCGCCCTTCCTCCCCTACTCCCCTCCGCCCCTCCTCCCCCCCTCCCCTCCGCCCCTTCGCCCTTCCTCCCCTCTGCCCCGTTCTACAATTCCCATTCTCATTTGCTTCGATGTTATTGGATGCATCCAATCGTCCAGGAGACTTCTTCACTCTTAGTACATATAGCCTATCCATCATCTCCTCCTTATCAATTGTAAATGTATTGATTCGTTCATGGGGCATGGGTTTTGCATTCATTGCCCGTCCCTAGTTGCCCCCTTAGTGCTGAGCTGTCCATGTGCTGCGGGTTGACCCACAACAGTGCCCGTAGGATGGCAATTCCAGGATTTTAACCCAGCAATAGTGAAGGAACAGCGATATATTTCCAAGTCAGGTTGGTGAGGAGCTCGGAGGGGAACTTGCAGGGGGTGGTGTTCCCATGTATCTACTGTCCTTGTCCTTCTGGATGGAAGTGGTCGTGGGTTTGGAAGGTGTTGTCTGAGGATCTTTGGGGTGAGTTTCTGCAGTGCATCTTGTAGATAGTAGCAGCAGTCTGTACTGAGTGTCAGTGTTAGAGGGAGTGGATGTGGCGCCAATCAAGTGCAGGCTGCTTTGTCCTGGATGGTGTCGAGCTTCTTGTGTGTTGTTGGAGCTGCCCCCATCCAGGGCAAGTGGGGAGTATTCCTTCACATTCCTGACTTGGGCCTTGTAGATGGTGGACAGGCTTTGGGGAGTCAGAAGGTGAGTTACTGCAGGATTCCCAGCCTCTGACCTGCTCTTGCAGCCGCTGTGTTTATGTGACTGGGTCAATGGTCAATGGTCACCCCCAGAGTCTTGATAGTGGGGGATTCAGTGATGGTTAGATTCTCTCTTGTTGGTGCTGGTGATTGCCTGGCATTTCTGTGGTGCGAATGTTACTTGTCAGCCCGAGCCTGGATATTCATTTGAACATGGACTGCTTCAGTATCTGAGGAGTTGCAAATGTCGCTGAACATTGTGTAATCAATCATTGGTGAACACCCCCACTTCTGACCTTATGATAGAGGGAAGGTCATTGATGAAGCAGTTGAAGATAGTTGGGCCTAGGACAGTACTCTGAAGAACTCCTGCAGAGATGTCCTGGAGCAGACGTGACTGACCAACAGCCACCACCATCCCCCTATGTGTCAGGAATAACTCCAACCAGTGGAGAATTTGCTTCTTGATACCCATTGATCCCAGTTTTCCTAGGGTTCCTTGATGTCAAGGATGTCCCTCTCCCCTCCCCTCTGGAATACAGCTCTTTGTCCATGTTTGACCCAAGGCTGAACTGAGGTCAGGAGCTGAGTGGTCCTGGCAGAACCCAAACTGGGTGTCACTGAGCGGGTTTTAGATTAGATTACTATACTTTACAGTGTGGAAACAGGCCCTTCGGCCCAACAATGTCCACACCGACCCGCCGAAGCGCAAACCTCCCATACCCCTACATTTACCCCTTACCTCACACTACAGGCAATTTAGCATGGCCAATTCACCTGACCTGCACATCTTTGGACTGTGGGAGGAAACCGGAGCACCCGGAGGAAACCCACACAGACACGGAGAGAATGTGCAAACTTCACACAGACAGTCGCCTGAGGCAGGAATTGAACCTGGGTCTCTGGCGCTGTGAGGCAGCAGTGCTAACTACTGTGCCACCGTGCTGAGCAGGTGCTGTTTGATAGCCCTGCTGATGACACTTTCCATCACTTTACTGATGATCGAGAGTAGACTGATGGGGTGGTAATAGACCGGATTGAATTTGTCCTGCTTTTTATGTACAGGACATACCTGGGCAATTTTCCACATTGTCAGGTAGATGCCAGTGTTGTAACTGTCCTGGAACAGCTTGGCTAGGGGAGCGGCAAGTTCTGGAACACAGGTCTACTGTACTATTGCCAGAATGTTGTCAGGGCCCATAGCCTTTGCAGTATTCAGTATCTCCAACTGTTTCTTGATTTACTTGGAGATATTCGAATTGGCTGAAGACTGGCATCTGTAACACTGAGAACCACTGCAGGAGGCCGAGATTAGATTAGATTAGATTAGATTCCCCACAATGTGGAAACAGGCTGTTCGGCCCAACAACTCTACACCGATCCTCCGAAGAGTAACCCACCCCCCCACCCAACTAATGCAGCCACAACTATGGACAATTTAGCCTAGCCAATTCACCTGACCAGCATTCTTTGGAATGTGGGAGGAAACTGGAGCGCCCGGAGAAAACCCACGCAGACACGGGGAGAATGTACAAACTCCACACAGACTGTCGCCCAAGGCTGGAATCAAACCTGGGACCCTGGTGGTGTGAGGCAGCAGTGCTAACCACTGAGCCACCGTGCCACCCCATGGCACAGATGGATCATTCACTCGGCACTTTTGGCTGAAGATTGCTGTGAAAGCTTCAGCCTTCTCTTTTGCACTGATGTGTTGGGCTCTTCCATTATTGAGGATGAGAGTATTTGTGGAGCCTCCTTCTCCAGTGAGTTGTTTTATTGTCCATCATCATTCATGATTGGACGTGGCAGGACTGCAGAGCTTAGATCTCATCCATTAGTTGTGGGATCACTTAGCTCTGTCTAACACCTGCTGCTTATGCTGTTTGGCAAGTCCTCCTGTTTGGGGTTTCATCAGGTTGACACCTCACCTTCAGGGATGCCTGGTGCTGCTCCTGGTAAACCATCCCGTACTCTCCATTGAACTGGGGCTGATCCCCATTTCGTATGTTGAGTGTTGATCTCTTTTTGGAAGATGGTCCATGGTTCAGCTACTGTTTATCCTGTTAGCCTTTGGCATCTAGTCTGTCCTGCCCAACTCTGTTCTTTCCCCATCAAAGTCAGGTTTTCCCCATTTAACTCTTCTCCCTCTGGATTGTTCTTTTCTCCTGTTTCATAGTCAGCCTCAACCTTATAATTTATCGATAACCATCCCGTAAACATTCCCCCATTGACTCTTGATCATGTAGCCCCCATGCACCAGGTCTGGCAGAGCCTCTTTTCTCATTGGAAAATATTCCTGAGCTCACTCTGGGAACTCTCCATCCCCTCGCCCTTCCCACAACTGCTTTTTCAGTCTATATTTTGAATAATTAAAGTTCCCCATTTTAGCTACTCACCAACATTTGCAACTCTCTGTATTTCCCTTGTAAATTTGTTGTGCTCCCTCCGCCCACTGCAGGGTAATTGATGGACTGCATCGAGTGACAAAATCTCTCTTTTCTGTTCCTTGATCCCACTGGGACACCGTCTTTCTCCAGCACAGCAATGCTCCCCTTAATCAATACCTCCTTTTCCTTCCTCTCCTATCGATTCCCAGCTCCTGGAATCCAGGAGCATTTAACAACCCTAACCCGGTTCTTCTCTGAGCCAGGTCTCTGTTATAACTCCAGCAACACATTCCACATGACAATCTGTGTCTGAAACACACTGTAATGCACTGTGACCTAATTTAGATTTCATTTCTTTCTTCCTTATTCTGACCCCACGTTGAAACTTACTCTTCCCTATTCTGCTGCAATCTATTGTTCCCAGTATTTTGTCTACTTTGTTATTACTCTCTGATATTATCAATCTGAATTTATTACTCTCTGATAATATTGCTCTCAGATATTATCACTCTCTGATATTATTACTCTCTGATACTGTCGCTCTCTGATACTATCGCTCTTTGATACTATTGCTGTCTGATATTATTGCTTTCTGATATTACCTCCTGGCTCACAGACCTTTGCTGAGTTAGTTTAAACCCTTCCTGATTGTCTTCACAGAACTTTCTGCAGAGATCTCAGTGCTAGTAGATGGGTAAATATGGGCCCACCTACCTGAGAGTCAATCTCTGTAACCTCGCCATCGAAAACCCTCCATCCTATAGCCAGCTTCCCAGCCCCACATTCTTCTGCTTTGACTTCCTATTTCCATACTCACTTGCAGCTGTAACTAGGACTACGTTGAGGTCCAATGTGCACATGTCCTCCTTAGCTCCCTATATTGTCTCTGCAGGACCAGGACCATTTTTTGCGTAATAATGTGGACCATGAACACTGACTATTCACCCTCCCTCTCAGGCAGCTGCTCAGGGACCCCCTTACACACAGCCCCCCTTCCTGACCCCCAGTTTATTCTCCTTCTGTGCCAGAGTTTGCTCCGCAGCCTGTCTGAGTATCACAGTGACGTCCTTCAGTCAGTCAAAAGAGTTTCAATGCTCAGGGGCATTCCCAGAAACCAGTCAGTCTTAGCAGGTAGGGAGGGGTCAGAGTGTCAGATGAGGGGTGGAGACAGGAGGAGGAGGGTTAGATTAACACAGAGGTGAGGGTTTACGTGGGAACTGAACAGTGATCAGCAGAAACCTTCTCTGATTGGAGTTGAGTTGCTTCATTGACTAGTGCCTGGAGCATCCGGTCCTGCCCACACAGCCTTGTCAACAGGAGCTGCAGGTAGAAGGAGGAACATCATCAGATACAACCAACAGGCCGGAGAAGCTCCCTCAAATGTCAGAACTCCCCAGTTACTCCCGTACTGTCCCTGTCCTGGGAGTGTTTGATGGGGACAGTGTAGAGGGAGCTTTACTCTTTGTCTAACCCTGTGCTGTGCCTATCCTGGGACTGTGTGAATCTGTGAATACATCTTGCTGCTAAGGACTTCCTTGTGAAAATCAGAGCAATAATTAAAGTTACGACTTACATCAACCGGTGTTTCGGTCATTTTGACAGGTTCTAGAGTGTATTCCCTGTGGACCTGGAAGAGAAAGTTCCTGTCAGTTTCTCACAGTGAGCTCAGCCCAGAGGCTGTGTATTTCTCCACAAACTGGGGGACAGTGAGTGAGCAGGGGAGAGATATGTGATTGGAGCCAGCATCCAGGACCCCAACAAAATGCTCTGGGAATAAGGGTTTAAGGGTTCAAAACCCAAGATAGAAAGTGGTGGAATTTAGATATCACAAATAACTCTGGAATTGAAAGCTAGTAGTCTGTAGTGACAACCATCACCGATTGTAAAAACCCCATCTCGTTCACTAATGCCCATTAGGGATGGAAATCTGCCATCCTTACCCAGTCTGGCCTACACGTTTCACCACTGCTTTCCTCCCTCCTTCTCTTCTCTTGTTTTTGTTCACTCAGGGGGATGCAGCATCACTGGCTGGGTCCAGCAGTTATTACCCCGTCCCTAGTTGCCCCCTTGAGAAGGTGGGGGTGAGCTGCCTTCTTGAATCGCTGCAGTCCATGTGCTGTGGGTTGACCCACAATACCTTGAGGGAGGGAATTCCAGGATTTTGACCCAATGACAGTGAAGGAATGGTGAGATATTTCCAAGTCAGGGTGGTGAGTGGCTTGCAGGGGAACTTGGTCCCATGTATCTGCTGCCCTTGTCCTTCTAGATGGAAGTGGTCGTGGGTTTGGAAGGTGCTGTCTGAGCACACTTGGTGAATTTCTGCAGTGCATCTTGTAGATGGTACACACTGCTGCTGCTGAACGATGGAGGGAGGGGATGTTTGTGAATGTGGTGCCAATCAAGTGGGGGCTGCTTTATCTTGGATGGTGTTAAACTTCTTGAGTGTTGTAGGAGCTACACCTACTTGTCCCTTTCTCGTTACAATCTCCCTCTTTCCTCTCCACCTCCCCCTTCTGCCTCTGTTACTCCATCTCTCTCCCCCTCCTCATTCCCTCTCACTTCCTTTACCTTTCCCCGTATCCTCCCCCCTCACCCCCTCCTGGAGCAACAGGTTTCAGGATGATACTTACTGATGAACTGGTGGATAATCTCTTGACAACCAGGCCCTGGGGACTGGAGCTAGTTCCTGGGGTAGATGGAAGACGAGGAGGGAGTCGTGTGAAAGTGGAGCCAATTCCCTGTGATAGAAAAAACAGAAAGCTCAAAGAAGGATCCTCAAATCCAAAACAAACCACCAGCCTTTCCTGTAGTCATATCATCCCTTGTTTTTCTGGTGTCGTCACCATCCCTTCACCCTTCACCTACCAGCCCCATTACACCATCAACCCCTGTCCAAACCTTCCCCATCCCCCCCCTCCCGCTCCCCACCCCCCCT
>NC_057734.1:47470980-47474854 GCF_004010195.1 Chiloscyllium plagiosum
CCCATCCCCTTCCTCCCGCTCCCCATCCAATCCTCACACAGCCCCCAGGCCCAGCCTGTGTTCACACAGCCCCCAGGCCCAGCCTGTGTTCACACAGCCCCCAGGCCCAGCCTGTGTTTACACAGCCCCCAGGCCCAGCCTGTGTTTACACAGTCCCCAGGCCCAGTCTGTGTTTACACAGTTCCCTGGTCCAGCCTGTGTTTACACAGTCCCCAAGCCCAGCCTGTGTTTCCACAGTTCCCTGGTCCAGCCTATGTTTACACAGTCCCCATGTCCAGCCTGTGTTTACACAGTCCTTTACACAGTCCCCATGTCCAGCCTGTGTTTACACAGTCCCCATGTCCAGCCTGTGTTTACACAGCCCACCCAGTCCAGCTTGTGTTTATATAGTTCCCTGGTCCAACCTGTGTTTACACAGTCCCTGTGTCCAGCTTGTGTTTATACAGCCCCCAGGTCCAGCCTGTTTTTACACAGCCCCCGGTCCAGCCTGTGTTTACGCAGTCCCCAGGCCCAGCCTGTGTTTATGCAGTCCCCAGGCCCAGCCTGTATTTACACGGTTCCTAGGTCCAGCCTGTGTTTACACTGTCCCCTGGCCCAGCTTGTGTTTACACTGTCCCCTGGCCCAGCCTGTATTTATTCAGTCCCTGGTTGTCAATTTCCTGGTCACCTCTGCACACAGGCCCCTACCTCCCCAGTCGATAGTAATTTGCTAATTTAATTCAGAATGATGCTGTTGTTTGAACTCACCGATTTTCTCGCGAGGCTGCGAGCTCTGTCAGTTCGAGAGGAATGAAATGGAGAGAGTGGAAAGCATCGACTTTGGCAGGTGAAATGCTCCTTAATTTGTGAGAGACAGACAGGAGGAGGCGGAGGATCGAGGGAGCGATACAGAGAGAGTCATATAAAGAGAGGTGAGAGGAGAGATAGAGAGAGGCCGGGAGAGGAAGAGAGGTGCTATAGTTTATTCTTCTTAATACAAATAAGTTGAGACAATTATCTAAACATCTTACGCAATCATGAAAAGTTGTTCATTATTTTATACGTTACCCATGTGCCCAGTATGCTACGTTTGCTGACAGGGGTTTCATGGTGTTCTTTGCCAGGCAGGACAGTTAATCTCTCGACTGGAGTGTGAGGCCTGTTATTTCTGGAATATCGACTGGGTAATGTCACACTCGAACCCTCAAAATGCAGCTCCTCTCGAGGTATCACTGTCATCCTTTCAAACGGTGTTGAGGATCTTTCCTGTCTCCTGAGTGGACTCTGAGCTTTGTTTAAGAAGAAACTGTAATGTTCCTCTGAGGGCAGGATGTCAAATTGATCGGAAGGAGTTTGTGGCCTTGAGTATGACCGGCTGAGTGTTTGTGCTCGGGCCCGTGCTGAGATGTAATATTCTCCAGGCTGCTCCTCTGTTGGGAGCAGGCTAATGCTCACTGGCAAACTGTGAGGCCCCATGAACTGTCCTGGAATCGGAAGGTAGCTACTTCTCACAACAGGAGCTGTCTGTGGGGTCGGGAGGATATCAATCCTTCCAACGGGAGTGTGAGGTCTGCTCAATGTCCTGCTGCTCCTCGGGGGTAAGGCCATATCTTCTTGGGATCTCTCTGAGGGAGACTGGGTCCTTTGTGAAGATCTTGGGAATGGGACAGGGGGTTTTCCAGAGATTGGGGAACTCTGTGACGCTGGGGCCTTATCCATTGGCCTCTGGGAAGTTCTCTCAGGTGGAGTTTCATTACAACGGCGGCTGTGTAGACCCTCCATGAGGATCACATATTGATCATCCGGAGTGTGTGATCGTCTGAGAACATGGTATCTCGGAGTGTCTGATGTCACAGGTAGGGAGTTGGAACGCAGTGATTTGATGGATCTGCTGCTGATCAGGTCTGGGCTGTTGGATGGGAGGACTGAGCTCTGTTGGAACCTGAGCGGTGAATCAGATTCAGGTTGCAATCCCTTGCCCTGTTCCTCGTTGAGATAGTGACCCCTGGGGCTTTGCTGCCTGACCCCTGAACCGAGACTGACCATGATGGAGTGGTCCTCAAGGAGCTGCGAGTCACCACGGTAACCGTCAGCGAGGTGTTCATACGCAGGGCCGCACCGGGTCTTCATTATATAAGGCCTGGTACAAAATCAAACCATATAGCACTATCTGTTAGGAACTATCATTGATCTCCACTCACTGCACAGCGTTCATTCACATCGCGACAGAACTGACCACAAGCTGTCCCTCCGTTCCAATGTTCCAGGGAGCACAGGATGCTCAAGGTTAATACTCACCTGGCAGCAGTGAAGACAGCACATTGACACTCAATGCCATTGGATCATCACCCAGAGTGATGCCCCCTGCTGGTGAGTGAGAAACAGCTTGGTGGAGGCCATTCTGCCCCTCGATCCTACCCTGACATTCAACACCATCATGGCTTTTCTCTCCTGATAATTATTGTATTTATTTATCCTCCTGCTTTTGACTCTTGATTGTTTAGTAATTTTGAAATGTTCTTAAGTGTCTTTGTCTGTGAAAACTAATGCAAAGTATTTATTTAAATTTTATTTATTTAAATTTATTTAAATTTAAAGTATTTATTTAAATTCTCTGCCATTCCCTGGTTCTCGTTATTCTTTCCCTGCTTTTGTTCCCGAAGGGCCCGGTGTCCATTTTCACCCACGTTTCCTGTTCCTGTTTTTAAAGAAACTCTGACTCTCCTTTACCATATTATTCGTGAATATATCCTCAAAGTTTATAATCTCTTGATTATTTCTCAGTTGATCTTCCTTGTTTTTTAAAAACGTCCCCAATTCCCTGGTTTATCCCCGATCTTTTGATTTGATGCTATCCTTAATTTCGGGGATAACTGTGATCAGGTTGTTTTGCTGATGTTTAATATCTGAGGCGGTCCCTCCTGTCGGATTGGGAGCAGGATGTCAGACTGAAATTGTTAATCTGTTGAGATTGTGACAGGATAAGGAGTGAACTCGGAAACCCAGCTTCAGGTCAAACCTTTGACCTGCAATTGCCAAGAATCACCCCCCCTCATTCCATGGCCCTCCATCTCTCCCCTTTCCCCTTCATTCCCTGACCCTCCATCTCTCCCCTTTCCCCCTCATTCCATGGCCCTCCATCTCTCCCCTTTCCCCTTCATTCCCTGACCCTCCATCTCTCCCCTTTCCCCTTCATTCCCTGACCCTCCATCTCTCCCCTTTCCCCTTCATTCCCTGACCCTCCAACTCTCCCCTTTCCCCTTCATTCCATGACCCTCCATCTCTCTGTCTTCCCTCTCATTCTCTGACCCTCCCCACCCCGAGACACCTTATCTGCTGATGGATCAATCCTGATGGAGTGGGGGAAGGTTGGATTTGAGCCCTCATGATGCCTGTGTCTATTCCCTGAGGGGGAACGGGGAGGTATTTCTGGTGATAAATTCCTGATTTCTAGAATAGGGGTGGAAGCTGAGAGCTCTGTGAGATTTCCACCCCCCACTCCCCACTCCCGAGGGCAGTGTTTGGGTTGCACTGGTCAATGACTGTCAGCTCTTCACGGTCCCAAGTTGAAGGTCACCTCCTGCTGTCCATATCTCACTCAGATAATCCCAGATTAAAAATTATCTCAAAAAACAGATACATCTCAGCAGCATGTAGCAGCTCAGATTAATGAAGCACTTTTGGTGTTTTTGCCAGGTTTGTGAAGGTTTGTAGCTCAGGTTGAGGTTTAGGGTGTAGGTTTGCTCGCTGAGCTGTAGGTTTGTAGGTTTGATCTGCTTGTCAAACACAGCCAGAAACCCTAACCACCTTACCATACATCAAAGAAGTTTCAGAAATGACAGCCAGACTACTAAGAGCCCTCGGAATCCTAGTAGCACACAAACCCACCAACACT
>NC_057734.1:47482825-47487753 GCF_004010195.1 Chiloscyllium plagiosum
GTGGGGTGGCCGAGGGGGAGGTAGGGTTGCTGTGTCCAAAGTTCTGAGGGTAACAGGTAAGAGAATCTGGGGAGAAATGTTTCCTGTTCAGAGCGGGATTGATGACCAGGGGCACCGTTTTATTGTAAGGAACAGGAAGTTTGGAGGGAATTTGAGGAAAACATTTTTTGCCAGAGGGTGGTGAGAATCTGGAACTGACTGTCTGTGAGGGTGGGAGGGAGGGAGGGGCACCTTTGAAGAATTATTGAGATGATCATTTGAAGAGAGAGCACAGAAGGTTATGGGTTAAGGGCTGGGGAATGGGAATCAGATCGACAGATGTTTGATGGTCGGTAAGAACACAATGGGCTGAAAGGTCCCTTCCTGTGCTGGAAAAACTCTCTGCAATATTACTTACTGGTCTTGCTGGGCCTCAGGGAGTTTCTCTTTCTGTGAGAGAACCCACTCCTCAACGTGAGACAGAGGAGCCCTCAGCTCTGGATCCAGGTGGTCATCCCCAGGCCTGGATAACCCATCGAGTGGTAGGCCCGTGTCCTGGAGCCCGCTGGTGGGAGTGGGAGGAGGGACGGCATGTACCTGGGGGGGTGGGCTATGCTGCAGCTTCCTCTCACTCAGGGATCCCAGCTGCTGCCTTGGGCCTGAGAACACAGCCACTTCCAGGGACTCGGAGCTGTGTCTGTTTTCCTGGTCCTGGAGCAAGCTGCTGTTTGTAAAATCTTCAAAGCTGTAATATCGTTGTTCCTGAGGAAGATGCTTTGAGGTGATGCTGTAAAAAACAAACAAAATGTCAAGAAACTTATGGTGAGTCAGACACAACGGTTCACATCGAAATCCTGGGCATGCTCAGATGGTAAACCACAATCTGTTACCCGATAGAACCAGATACCGAGGAAGGGAAGGCAGTGAACAGCTGCCTGTTTCCATCTCTGGCCCCTCCAGCCAGGCCTAGTCCCAGAGTCAGAGAGACCTACAGCTCAGAAACAAAACCCTTTCAGACCATCACATCTGCACCAGTCACAAACAACGCCCTGACTATTGGAATCCCATCTCCCAGCCTTGGCATTGTAAGTACATGTCTAAACACTTCTGCCTCTCCCACCCTCTAGGCCGGGGCTTCCAGATTCCCACCACCATCTGGGTGAAATGATTTTCCCACATACCCCCTCGAAACCTCTTGTCCTTTCCCTTAGACCTAGACCCTGGTCACTAATGCCTCCAGCAAGGTGAAGCGTTTCTTCCTGTCTAGCTGCGAGTACCTCCTCGGCACATCCTGCTTTTGTTAACTTTAAACTGCAAACACCTTCACACCAGCCATTGTCCTGATCCCCATTCCAACCATCCAACAATTCCAACAGCGAGAAGACAGAGTGCCGTGTTAGCATTCATTTCGAGAGGGCTACAATCCAAGAGGCGTGATATCCTGCTGAGGCTGTGTCAGGCTCTGGTCCGACTGTATCTGGAGTATTGTGAGCAGTTTCGGGCCCAATATCTATGGAAGGAGTGTACTGGTGTTAGAGAGGTTTCCAGAGGAGGTTTACAACAATGGTCCTGGGAATGAAAGCCTTGTCATTTGGGAAGGGGTCGAGGACTCTAGGTTTGAACTCAGTGGGGTTTAGAAGGATGGTGGGGGGTGGGGGGGGGCTGACTGAAGCTTGCAGAATACTGCGACTCCTGCAGAGAGTGGATATGGAGAACATGTTTCCACAAGTCAGAGAAACTAGAAGCCAAAGGCAGACCCTCAGAGTGAAGGGTCAACCCTTTCGAACTGAGATGGTGGGGGAAGTTTCTTCAGCCAGAGGGTGGGGAATCTGTGGAACTCATTGCCACAGAGGGCTGTGGAGGGCAGGTCATTGTGTGTATTTAAGACAGAGATAGAGAGGTTCCTGGTTAGTGAGGGGATCAAGAAAGAAGGCAAGAGAAATGGGGTTAAGAAACATGTCAGCCATGATCTAATGGCAAAGCAGCTTGATGGGCTAAATGGCCTAATACTGTTCTTATGGTCATATAGACTATGGTCACACTGTAAGGATAAAGGATGGACCATTTCGGACTGAGATGAGGAGAAATGTCTTCACCCAGAGGGTGGGGAGCCTGGGGAATTCTCTGTCACAGAGAAGCAGCTGAGGCCAAAGCATTGAACGTTTTCAAAAAGGAGATGAATATAGTTCTTAGGGCTAAAGGATCAAAGGGGCAGGAACAGGCTGGTGAGTTGGATGATCAGCCACGACCGTGCTGAACGGCAGGGCAAGGTCAAAGGGCTGAATGGTCTCTATGTTTCCGTGTGTGTGCTCACTGCATCTTCACATCAGCTCCCTGTGCTCCTGGGGTGAGGAGTCTAGCTCCTACTCTCTGTATTTCAATGTTATTCTTGTCTCCTCCTGCCGCTGAAGTTGATCATTTGAGGCTCTGTCAGTGACCGTGTTAGCCCTCAGTATCCCTGAGCAGATTCTTTGTGACCCCCACCAGCTCCTTCCCCCTCACAGTGCACAGACAGTGAATATCCTCCATTACCCTCAGCCCTTTATTTTCAGGCCCTGGGGTTTATCTGAAGGTGCAGAACAAAACCTACAACCCGGGGATTTTTCCCTGCACTCACTGCAGAATGGGGATAGCTGGGCATTTTGTGGAGCTTGACATTTTAACCCTGCGTTATTTCTTCAGTTCCCTGACATCTGAACTTTAGCAGGACAGTCTGAAACATTTAATCAAACAACAGGTTTAAATGAGAAGGAGCCCGTTTAGGGGACTCAGGGGGAGGATGTGATCCTTCATGACTTATCAATGAGAGCTTGTGAGTGTTCCCTTACTTGATCTGATTAGATTCCACACGTGCTGATTGGCTCAGAGCTCGGATCCAGCCATTCATATCCTCCTGGGTGTCAGCACTGAAATAATATGTTCTCATTCCTGGGTGTTCTGCCTATCAGCCAAAAGATCAACCATTAAAATGAGTCAACGTTTCATTCCCAAATGTTTCTCTTCTCTCTCTTTCTGCTCTAACCCTCCCGTCCCAGCTTTGGAAATGGAATGCTGTGATATAGAAGTATTCATTGTTTGATCAAGTGAATCTCTCTCAATCTCAGCGAAGGAGATGTCACTGCACTGGGAGCTGAACATTCACTCAATGCAGTGGTCTCAGCACTAACCCTTTATTGAAATAAAGGTGAGTGTTGTCACATCGCCCAGAAACATCTTCCTGGGATTGTACACTGAGGCTGCCCAGTCTCCAAATTTATAGACATTGCCCATAGATCCTCAGGCAGCACCTTCCAAACCAACATCGAAAAGAACAAGTACATGGGAACACCACCCCCCTGCAAGTTCCCCTCTGAGCCACTCACCATCCTGACTTGGAAATATATCACCATCACTGGGTCATAATCCTGGAATTCCCTCCCTAAGGGGACCCACAGCACTTGGACTGCAGCAGTTTAAGAAAGCAGCTCACCCTCACCTTCTCAAGGGGCAACTAGGGGCGGGGTAATAAAGATTGGCCCAGCCAGCCTGCCCAAGTCCCAAGAATGAATAACGAAGCCAGGACCAACCTGAGCAATGGGACACTAATGTCACAGTCCACCAGGAGAGGATTATTGTCCTGGGAAGTAGCTGGCCCCAATGCTTTTGCAATATCTGAGACTGAGAATCATTTCCATTCATTGCTCGGCTTCACCTCACGATGCGTTTACATCGAAAGGAATCCCAATGCCCTGCTCCCTCCACTCTCCCAGCCCCATAGTCACTCAGAGCTGGTCCCACCTCCAACTCCACCCCACCCCCCACTCTGGACACATTCTAACGGCTTCGCCCCATGTTTTCAAATCAAAGTTCAGAATTGGCCAGAACCTTGAAAGTGAATTTCCGGGTTATCCGATCCTGTGGACCAACAACTGAGATGGCGTAACTTGGCATCGGAATACTGCCCAGGATTCTCTCCTCCCGACTGTCTGTGGAGCGAAAGGTAAAGGGGATTAGATTCTGCTGGTTACTCTGCATCAACATAGGACCCTTACCCCAGTGATGATCTTAATCTGAAATTACAGTGTGTACAGCACTGGGCAGTGATTGGAAGGCATTATTGCAGAGATCTGAAAATGTTTTACAAAAACTAGACGACATCATTAAATCTAATCCTTTATTATGAGGTCTCTAACTTAAACTTTGCTCTGTCTGTCAGTCAGACTGGTAGTTAATCCACTAACTAGAAATGTAAATCAGATAGAGAGTATATATTTGCCTGAAATATCATATTAATGGATTTGGTTAGTTGTTAATAACTGTCCCAACACAACCCTGAAACTCACTCTCATTATGTTACACAGGCTAACACACACAAAACATCACACCAGTGAGCAGTAATTGGGCACGCACAATTACCTCTGTAATAATACAAACAGAAATCCGACAGAACAAACCATCTTCTCTTCCACAATTTAAGCCCAGAGCTGTCCTGAAAAAGAAGAGAAAATTTTTAACTCACTCTTGCAGTATCCCAGTAGCTACAGAAGATGGTGCACTGAACCATCATTAAACACACAATGATTCAGAGCAAGAGACCTTGACATTGATTTATTCACAAAAGCTAACACAAGAGGGCGAGACTGACTGGGATACAGATCCTGAAGGTGCTGACTCTCACTGGGATACAGTTCCTGACGGGGCTGACTCTCACTGGGATACAGTTCCTGAAGATGCTGACTCTCACTGGGATACAGTGCCTGAAGGTGCTGACTCTCATTGTGGAACTGTGTGTTTTGGTTTGTTTGACTTTGCTGCATGATGTCAGTGTGAGCCCGCAGAGGGCGCTCTCAAAATGAAATGTGTCCGAATGTTTCTCGGTGTCAAATGCAGCGACCATTTAACCCGCCTCCACCCCATCCCCTCCCCGTCCCCGTCCCCTCCCCCTCCCCATCCCTGTCCGCTCCCCAACC
>NC_057734.1:47489499-47492933 GCF_004010195.1 Chiloscyllium plagiosum
AATGGCCTCCTGTTCCTGTGTAACAGTGTCGAGGGGCTGAATGGCCTCCTGTCCCTGTGTAACAGTGTCGAGGGGCTGAATGGCCTCCTGTTCCTGTGTAACAGTGTCGAGGGGCTGAATGGCCTCCTGTTCCTGTGTAACAGTGTCGAGGGGCTGAATGGCCTCCTGTTCCTGTGTAACAGTGTCGAGGGGCTGAATGGCCTCCTGTTCCTGTGTAACAGTGTCGAGGGGCTGAATGGCCTCCTGTTCCTGTGTAACAGTGTCGAGGGGCTGAATGGCCTCCTGTTCCTGTGTAACAGTGTCGAGGGGCTGAATGGCCTCCTGTTCCTGTGTAACAGTGTCGAGGGGCTGAATGGCCTCCTGTTCCTGTGTAACAGTGTCGAGGGGCTGAATGGCCTCCTGTTCCTGTGTAACAGTGTCGAGGGGCTGAATGGCCTCCTGTCCCTGTGTAACAGTGTCGAGGGGCTGAATGGCCTCCTGTCCCTGTGTAACAGTGTCGAGGGGCTGAATGGCCTCCTGTCCTTATGTAACAGTGTCGAGGGGCTGAATGGCCTCCTGTCCCTGTGTAACAGTGTCGAGGGGCTGAATGGCCTCCTGTCCCTGTGTAACAGTATTGAGGGGCTGAATGGCCTCCTGTCCCTGTGTAACAGTATCGAGGGGCTGAATGGCCTCCTGTCCCTGTGTAACAGTGTCGAGGGGCTGAATGGCCTCCTGTCCCTATGTAACAGTGTCGAGGGGCTGAATGGCCTCCTGTCCCTGTGTAACAGTATCGAGGGGCTGAATGGCCTCCTGTCCCTGTGTAACAGTGTCGAGGGGCTGAGCGTCCTCTGGGCTGAATGGCCTCCTGTTCCTGTGTAACAGTGTCGAGGGGCTGAATGGCCTCCTGTCCCTGTGTAACAGTGTCGAGGGGCTGAATGGCCTCCTGTCCCTGTGTAACAGTGTCGAGGGGCTGAATGGCCTCCTCCTGTTCCTTTGGGCCAGTATAGGGCACCTGGTGATTGTGTTTCCTGGAATCGGACATAGTTGGAGTTGGGATGAAGCTGTGGGACCAGGGGATTCGGGATTTGTTGTCCGGGTCGATGGCAGAGGATGGATTTGAATGCCTGTTTGCTAACCTTTGACCCCAGCGAGGTGTTGACCGAGGAGATGGTGACCATGCTGGACGTTTGGCTCAATCCACTCCAAGGCCTGTCCTGAGACATGGTCCTGATCAGCCTGAAAGATCCAGAGAAAGGTGTTCAATATCGGCCAGTTCCCCGCTCCCCGACACACAGCACCCCCCCCCCCCCCCCCCGCACACTCACTCACACCGGGACTGACACTAACACTTTCATATCTACACAATGTACACGCTTCATTAAAGGGACAGTCCCTGCCCAGTGCTAGTGGGAGTTAAATTAAGGCACAGGCCCACTTTATATCTCTCCCCCCTCGCAGCCTCACGCTGTGTTCCACAAAAAATCCAATTTAACTCAAAAAGAAATGGAGAGAGAAAAATCTCTCCTTTCTGAGGAACCAGTTCACCAGGAATTGAATGTCCCAGTCTGAATGACGGACACGACCAGATGTGACTGTGTGTGTCGGATTTTCCGAAGCAAGGAAAAGACAGAGCAGATTGCCAGCAGCAACCACAACCCCACCACCACCGCCCTCACCCCAGCCTACTCCAGGGCGTCACGTCCAGGGTGCAGCCGCACGGGATCGGGAGCCAGAAAAGAAACCGCCCCAACCCCAAAAACCCCCATCGAGCAAAGAAAACAAAGCACTCTGCATAAACCGATCCTCAACATCACAAGAGGGTTCTCACACTTCTCATTTCAAGAAATACACTGACAGAGCATTGCACTGTCTGAGGGTCAGTGCTGAGGGAGTGGGCACTGTCGGAGGGTCAGTGCTGAGGGAGTGGGCACTGTCGGAGGGTCAGTGCTGAGGGAGTGCCACACTGTCGGAGGGTCAGTGCTGAGGGAGTGGGCACTGTGGGAGGGTCAGTGCTGAGGCAGTGGACACTGTCAAAGGGTCAGTGCTGAGGGAGTGGGCACTGTCGGAGGGTCAGTGCTGAGGCAGTGGGCACTGTCAAAGGGTCAGTGCTGAGGGAGTGGGCACTGTCGGAGGGTCAGTGCTGAGGGAGTGCCGCTTTGGTCCCTTTTATATCTTTCCCCTCTCACCCTAAACCTATGCTCTCTAGTTCTGGACTCCCTCACCCCAGGGAATAGGCTTTGTCTATTTATCCTGTCCATGCAGAGAGTCACAGAGCCATACAGTATAGAAATATTCTGATTTTCTTCAACTCTGCTTTGAATGTTTTGTTGGACTTTGAGCTGACTCTGGTTCAGAGTTTATCCCTGAGATGAAAGGACAAAATTCTTCCAGGCTGTACGTCATTCACTGAGCGTCCTTTAGCCTTCAGTCTGGCACAGACCCAGGGCCTGCGCCCAGGGGACAATGTTGGAACTTGTCACACTGACCTTTCCAAATGAAAGGAGGGTTTTGGGGGAAACCTTTAGCTCCTGGGGGTGAGAGCTGGGTGGTGAAAGCAGCTACAGAGTTTGGGAGCATTGACAATGGCCCCTTGATGGTGTGAGTGTGAATGGGAGATGGAAGAAGGCTGGTTTACAGAGCTGTGTCTGGACGACGATGCCTGTTCGTTGCAATTACAGAGAAATCCCTGGCTCTTCCTTCCCACCAGCTCATCCGAAATCCCACTGCCAACTCCGAGACAACAACTGGATCACAGCCAGCATCGTCAGAGCGAGATTGGTTAGTGGTGGGGGAGAGAGATGGGAGGAGAAGGAGGGAGAGAAATGGGGGGTGAGATGGATTGATCAGGGAAGAGAGCTGGAGAGTGGAGGAAAGGGGGCAAGAGGATTGGAGTAATGAGGGGAGAGAGAGCGAGAAATGGAAGAAGAGGTGGAGAGAAAAAGATGGAGGAATGGGGAAAGAAATGGAGCAGGGACCAGAGATGGATTGACGAGGGGAGAGAATAGGAGAGAACAGGACTTTAGAGGAAATTCCAGGCCCAATAAACCGTGTGTCCAAAAACAGCCACTGACCATTTGAGCCTGAAGGTGATAGCCATGGGGGGAGAGAGAGACAGAGGGACAGAGAGAGAGAGAGAGAGAGAGAGAGAGATGATTAGTGATCATGTGTGGGGCAAGGTGAGAGTTGATAAGGTTTCCATGAACTACCACAGTTCACATACAGATTGACCCCACACACTGGGATCTTGCTGTGCCACACTGGAACCAACTAAGCAAACTGACACCCCCACAGTCTAACTGACCCCGACAGTCAAACTGACCCCTACAGTCAAACTGACCCCTACAGTCTAACTGACCCCTACAGTTGAACTGACCCCCACAGTCTAACTGACCCCTACAGTCTAACTGATCCCTACAGTCGAACTGACCCCCACGGTTGAACTGACCCCTATGGCC
>NC_057734.1:47493433-47494800 GCF_004010195.1 Chiloscyllium plagiosum
TCCATCACATCCCAGGAAGGGAGCACGGAGACTCCCTGCTACACCTCCCCCTGGAAACAGCTCAGATACCGAAACTAATTTGTGAGATTTACTGCTTTCCCCACTTGTCCTGACATCTTCAATAACCTGTTCTCATATACAGCCTGGCCCTTTGTTCCTGCACCTCCTTTATAACGGTACAAACTGTTTTATATTGTCTTTCAATGTCCTTCCTACTCAAGAGCATCACCTCACACTGTGCTGCGTTGATCTTCATCTGCCATACACCTGAACACTGCACGAACATATAACTTTCCTGTTGGAGTTCCACACCGTCCTCAACAAACTTTACAATTCTTTCAGGTTTGGTGTCTGCAAATATTGTAATTGTCCTACAGTTACACTTCACTCAAAAATACTGACACACAACAAACAGAGCGAGTGAAATATTGACACACTCTCCAGGTCTGTATTACTGTCAATGTATTGTGAGTGCTTCTATGTGTCTGTATTCGTGTGCGTATCTGTGTAGGGCGGGTCTGGCAGTCTCTGTGATGTTTGAAGTGATGTAACATCCGTTATTGTGGTTCTGTTCGCCGAGCTGGAAGTTTTTGTTGCAAACGTTTCGTCCACTGTCTAGGTGACATCCTCAGTGCTTGGGAGCCTCCTGTGAAGCGCTTCTGTGGTGTTTCCTCCGCATTTATAGTGGCCTGTCCCTGCCGCTTCCGGTTGTCCAGAGCTACAAATCTTCACACAAACTTTGATGTAATATCCCCCGATACGAGTTCTGAGTAAGGATCACTCAATCCAAAACGTCAACTTTCATTTTTGTCCAAAGATGCTTCCAGAGCTGCTGAGATTTCTCTTGTTTAAATCTCTGTTGCACCCCACCCAGATCCCCCAGCCCCACACCACTGTAATCGTGGTGCTGAAGTGTGTAAACGATCAGGGATTCAGTCTGGGAGGGAAGGAGGGAGGGCAATAGCTCGCAGCACAATATAACCTGAATTTTGATTGCACTACACACACACGTACACACACACACGCGCGCACGCACACACACACACACACACACACACGCACGCACACATGCATACACGCGCACACACACACATGCACACATTAGCTGGGTTTGGTGAGGATTGTCATTGTACTTAGGACCTCAGAGTTGAACATGGTCATGTGGAGAAATGTCTGCGCTCCGTCTGCAATGTGGAAATGGTTTGTCACTGGGTAGTATTTTCAATACACAGTGTACACATTAAAGCATATTTCCATTGCAATTATATACAAGCAATTCCGAGTGAGCCACTTTCCATGGCGATGAGATTAATTTTAATGCACTTCCTGTAATTTGGAATTTTTAATGTTTTACTCTTACAAGTAAC
>NC_057734.1:47498248-47512617 GCF_004010195.1 Chiloscyllium plagiosum
TGAAGAAGGGCTTATGCCCGAAACGTCGATTCTCCTGTTCCCTGGATGCTGCCTGACCTGCTGCGCTTTTCCAGCAACACATTTCCAGCTCTGATCTCCAGCATCTGCAGACCACACTTTCTCCTGCGACTGTACAAGACATTGTTTCGACCACTTTTGGAATACTGTATGCAATTCTGATCTCTCTGCTCTGTAGGAAGGATGTTGTCAAATTTGAAAGGGTTCAAGAAGTGTTTACACTGAGGTTGCCATGGTTGGAGGATTTAAGTTTTTGGGAGAGGCTGAATAGGCTTAGTATATTTTCCCTAGAGAATCAGAGGATGAGTCTTGATGTTAGAGGTGAGTAAAATCATGGGTGCAACGGATAGAGTGAATAGTCAAGGTCTTTTCCCTAGGGTAATGCAGTCAAAAACTAGATGGCAAAGGTTTAGGGTTGGATGGGAAAGACAAAAATGAGCTCTAATGGGCAACATCTTCATGTAGAGAATGGTCTGTGTGTAATGAGCTGCCAGAGGAGGGTATTGAGGCTGGCACAATTACAACATTTAACAGGCATCTGGATGGACAGATGAATGGGAAGGGTTTAAATGGAAATTGACCATATGCCGGCAAATAGAACGAGAATAATTTTGGCTATCTGGTTGGAATGGACACGTTGGACCAATGGGTCTGTTTCTATGCTATGGAGCTCTATGACGCTATATCTTTTAATAAATTTCCTCCTCTTATCGTAAAACAATCCCCCAGTCGAGGGAAAAGCCACCAACCATTTAACATTATCAAAACCTCTCATGATATTATGAACCTCTACTAGGTGACGTCTCAGCCTCTTATGCTCCAGTAGGAAATGTTCGAGGCTGTTGAGCCTGTCCTCCTAATTCAAACACTCCATCCCCAGCAACATCCTGACAAATCTCTTCTGAACTCTTCCAAACTTGATAATATTTTCTGTATAACAGGGCGACCAGAATTGCACACAGTCCTCCAGGACGTGCCTCACGAATGTCCTGTGCAACCTGAACATACCGTCCCAACTCCTGTATTCAAAGGACTGTCAACTGCTATTCGTAATTTATATAAATAATTTGGATGTGAAGGTAGGAGATATAGCTAGTAAGTTTGCAGATGACACCAAAATTGGTGTTGTAGTGAACACTTAAGAACGTTTCCACAGAGTAAAATGGAATCTAGATCAGATGGGCCAATGGACTGAGGAGTGGCTTATGGAGATATATTTAGATAAATGCGAGGTGCTACATTTAGGAAAAGCAAATAAGAGCAGGACTTATACGCTTAATGATAAAGTCCTGGAGAGTGTCGCTGAACAAAGACACCTTGGAGTACAGATTCCTATTTCCTTGAAAATGGAGTTGCAGGTAGATAGGATAGTGAAGTAAGTGCTTAATATGCTTTCCTTTACTGTTCAAACCACTGAGTACAAGTGTTGGAAGGTCATGTTGCAGCTGAACAGGACATTGATTGGGCCACTTTTGGAATATTGTGTACAATTCTGGCCACAACACACTGCAGCACACCAGAACTGCAAAAAGAGTAAGACGAACACCTGTACAAGGTATTCGCCATAAACGGATATCCTCGCAATTTTATCAACAGATGCCTAAGGGATAGACCACGGAACGAGGACATTCCACAACCCAAAGGACTAGCCATACTACCATACATCAAGAACATCTCCGAACTGACAGCCAGACTACTGCGACCACTAGGAGTCATAACAGCACACAAACCAACAGCCACACTCAGACAACAACTCACCAGAACGAAGGACCCGATACCCAACATGAGCAAAACTAATGTCGTTTACAAAACTCCGTGCAAGGACTGCACAAAACACTATTTAGGACAAACAGGAAGCCAGCTAACGATCCGCATCCACGAACATCAACTAGCCACGGAACGACACGACCAGCTATCCCTAGTAGCCACACACACAGACGACAAGCAACATGAATTCGACTGGGACAACGCTACTATTATAGGGCAAGCCAAACAAAGAACAGCCAGGAAATTCCGAGAAGCATGGCACTCATCCACAAACTCCATCAACAAACACATCGATTTGGACCCAATATACCGGCCACTACAGCGGACAGCTGAAACTGACAACCGGAAGCGGCAGGGACAGGCCACTATAAATGCCGGAGGAAACACCACAGAAGCGCTTCACAGGAGGCTCCCAAGCACTGAGGATGTCACCTAGACAGGGGACGAATCGTTTGCAACAAAAACCTCCAGCTCGGCGAACAGAACCACATCAACGAGCACCCGAGCTACAAATATTCACACAAACTTTGAACAGTTCTGGTCTCATTCCTATCGGAAAGATGTTGCGAAACTTGGAAGGGTTCAGAAAAGATTAACAAGGGTATTGCCATGGCTGGTGGATTTGAGCTGTAGGGAGAGCTGGAATAGGCTGGGGCTGTTTTCTCTGAATCATAAAGACTGAAAGGTGAATTATAGAGGTTTATAAAATCAGGAGAGGCATGTATAGGGTAAATAGACAATGTCTTTTCCCTGGGGTGAGCGAGTCCACAATTAGAGGGCATAGGTTTAGGATGGGAGAGAAAAGATTTGAAAGGGCCCTCAGGGGCAATTTTTATGCATAGACGGTGGTATGTGTATGGAATGAGTTGCCAGAGGCTGGTCAAATTAAAGTATTTAAAACACATCTGGATGAGTATAGAAATAGGAATGGTTCTGAGGGATATGGACAAGTGTTGGCAAAATTGACAAGATTAGGTTAGGGTATCTGGTCGACATGGACAAGTTGGATCAGAGGGTCTATTTCCCTGCAGTACATCTCTATGACTCTATGTCTCTATAATGAAGGCCAACAAGTGAAACAGCTTCATAACCACCCTGTCTACAAATGAAGCAAACTTTAAAGAATTATGCCTGAAACTCTAGGTTGCTCTGTTCTACAACACTACAACTGGTTCAACATTTTATTGTATATGTGTTTTTAGTTTGTTTTACCTAAGTACAATACCTTGCATTTATCAACATTAAGCTCCATCTGCAATTCTTTTGACCAGTAAATGATAATACTGGGGAAGAAAGGCTGGAAAATAATCAGTTGCCTTTTATCATTTAATTGTTTTAGGAAAAGGGCAGTCACACGTTAGAGGTGGGAAACAGTGATCGCTGTTTCAGGCCAGAAATTTATGCTCTGTCTTTGTCTCTGACGTTCAGTATTGATATCCATTCGATTTCCTTCACAGTGTAGAGTGTGTCTGCAGGATTTCATTCCCTTATATTGAGGACTATAGATAATAGCCATTTATAGTTTATAGTTCATAGTTTATAATTCATAGTTTATCTCGAAGGCAGAGCACATAAACTCGACATCCTACAGATGAGGCAAGTATCTTGCATTTTTTAACAACGTTACTATTTTAACTGGGTAATTCAGTAAAATGAACCATATTTCAATGAATCCATAACGATCTGAAAGCTGGCATTTAAAGTTAAAAAATTGGGCAAGGTATAGATCTTGTGTAGTCGGTAGTATTCCTGCCTCTGAGCCAGAGCTCTCGATTCTATTCGAATTCCTGAACTTGTCTGGTAGTGTCCCTAGCTCGAGACCAGATTGTCTGGATTCAGGTGCAGCATGTCTGAACAGGCTGATGAACAAACGCACAGGAAAATAATGTTGCAACTTTTGGGGCTATTGTGAAGTGGTGGTAGTGTCCCTATCTCTGGCCCCAAAAGTCTAGGTTCTAATCCAACTAGAGGTGTTTTATAACACGTCTGAACGCGTTGACTAAAATGATTTTAAAATTGTGGTTTGATCGAGATGGAAGAGGTGTCAGTATTGAATTTCAGAATTTAAGCACCGGATGACTGAAAGTACAGACCCTGGTTGGGAGGCTCATTTTCACCTTCTAGAGGTTTATATATTCATGAAGTGCATGGATAGGGGGTGAGTAGTCAAGATCTTTCCCCCATGCTTGGAAGTCCAACATTAGAACACATAGATTTGATGTGAGAGGAGAAAGATTTTAAAGTGACCTCCAGGCAACTTTTTCACTCAGAAAGTGGAGTGTGTACATAATGAACTGACAGAAGAAGTGATGGAGGTAGGTATAATTACAACATTTAAAAGGCACCCAGATGGATATATTAATAAAAAGGATTTAGAGTGATATGAGCCAATTGCTGGCAAATAGGTTAGGTTCCCTACAGTGTAGCACAAGTTCACACCAACCCTCTGAAGAATTAACCACCCAGAACCATCTCACCACATTTACCCCAGACTAATGCATCTGAAATTTTGTGCAACTTAGCATGGCCAATTCACATAAACTGCACAATTTTGGACTGTGGGAGAAAACCCACGCAGACACAGCAAGAATATCCAAACTCCACACAGTCAGTCATCTGAGACAGGAAACAAACCCAGGTCCCTGGTACTGTGAGACAGTAGTGCTAACCACTGAGCCACTGCACCGCCCCAAGCAGGGCACGATTAATTTCAGAAATCAGGTTGGCATGGACGAGTTAGTCAAAAGTGTTTGCTTCGGTGCTGTACAACTCTTAAGATTCATCAAGCCATTTGATCTCGGTCCCTGTGTAATCTTCATTGTCCAGTATACAGCCAAACTTTTTTTCATCTACAGTCTTTCTAACCACGCCTTCCATAATTCTCATCTGAATCATTTGTATAAATCTCAAACAAAAATGGATTGAGCAGAAGTCCCTGTGGAACACCACTGTGCACAGTGTCACAAAGCTGGTCCCTTTTCTCTCAAAGCTTCCTTTTTGCAAAGATACTGTATCCTTGAATTTTTTTTTTCCAGAGGAGTCGTAAATAGTTCCCAGCTCCAAGGTGACTGGTTTGGTAAAGAGAGTAAACGGTTTTGTGATTAAAGGTATAATGAAAGGAGAGTGGTCAGCTTTTGAGATGAGCAGTTCAGTCCACAACCAATTCTGCTGTGTGGACAGGCTCTCTCTCTCTCTCTATCTCTCTCTCTGTCTCCTTCTGCCCTTCTACACTAAACCTTTAAGTATTTGTTCAATTTGTCCTGTTTTTAAGGGTGGTATGCTAATTGGGATGGTTGTGTACTTCCAGAACAGCTAATTACGTCTAGTTTGAATAGATTGAGTTCTGTAGGGGTTCTTTATTTTGTTTTTTGTTTTTCATTGTGTAGTTTTGTGAATATGCTTTGTCTATTTTACTGAAACAAATTACAAAGTTATGGTTCGCCGCCTGTTCAAGAATATTTTGAGTGGTCTGGCCTAGTCCATAACAACAGACCTCCAGTCTAAAAAAGACAACCCTCCTCGATAATGCTGTCTCCTGCTATTAGGTATACACACAAACACACATACACAGACACGTACACAATCACACAAACACATAGACACATACAGAGAGACACACACACGCACATACACAGATACACACACAAAGACACACACAGAGACACACAGACGCATGCACATGCACAGACACACACATAGAGACAACAGATGCGCACAGACACACACGGACCCACAAAGAGACATACACACACCGACACACACACACACACACACTCAAACACACACACACAGACACACACGTGCATGTGCGTGCCGCCTGCACACACATCTTAGCATCTTTAGGATATAACTCGATAAGTTATGATTAAGGATGGGCTCAAGGCTTGGTGTGTGCTTAGTAGAACTGGCATGAAAAACATGTCAGCCATGATCAATATTTCAGTAGACTGGATGGGCCAAATGGCCTTTTTGCTGCTCTAATTTTGTATGCTCTATGGTACGAGCATTTGTCTGTGTTAGTGTGTGTGTTTACATGTGTGTCTCTGAGTCTGTGTTTTTGTGTGTCTGTGTTTTCGTGAGGTTGAGTGTGTCTGTGTGTGTATGTCTGTGTGTGTGTTTGAGTGTGTCTATGTGTGCCTATCTGTGTATGTATCTGTGTTTGTGTGTCTGCATATGTTTGTGCTCCTCAATACTTTTAGAAATGGAAATATCAATGTACATTTTTGTAATTTCTATACTGTTTGTCATTCACCTTTCCATCATAGCTTGAGGAATTTTGTTTTTGCCATGAATTTGCTAGTTTAAAAAATGAAGGGAATCTACATGACTTCTTCCGAGGACGACCCTGACCCAATGTGAGACCTATATTATAAGCCATATCATCAAACTGGTAACAGCTATAATTTGCTGTGACCAATGGAGGAGTGGCAGTAGAAAATAAAACAGTTACTCAATAACGCAGGGAATTTTGGATTGGTGAGCCTAACATCAGTGGTGGGTGAGTTGTTGGAGGGGATTCTGAGGGATAGCCAATTGCATGCATGTTCAAGGGCAAGGATTGATTGGGGATAATCACCATGGCTTTTTGGATGAGAAATCGTGTCACACTAATTTGACTGAGTCTGTTAAAGAGGTGACAAAGCAGATTGATGAAGGCAGTGTTGTAGATGCTTTCCATATAGACAGGAGCAAGTTCTTTGACAAGATTCTGCATATTAGGCAAGTTAGTAAGGTTAGGTCACATGGGAACCAGCTCACCCAAGCCAATTGAATAAAAAATTAGATTGAAGGGAGGCGACAGAGGTTGGTAGAGGATTGCTTTTCAGACTGGAGGCATGTGAACAGTAGTGTGCCACAAGGATCAGTGCTGAGCTCACTGCTTTTCGTGATTTATATAAATGATGTGGATGTGACCATAGGTGGTAAGGGTAGCAAGTTTGCAGATCACACCAAAATTGTTGGTGTTGTGGGGAATAAAGAAAATTATCTCAGAGTGCAATGAGATACCGATCAGATGAGCCAATGGGCTGACAAGTGGCAGATGGCGTTTATATCAGATAATTGTGAAGTGCTGCATTTTGGGAAGCAAATCGGGGTACTTAATAGAAATTTCTTACAAGATGTTGCTGAGCAACGAGAGAGAGAGATGTAGGTGCAACACTCTTTCAAAGTGAATAGGAGAGTGAACAAGGTGTTGGCATGTTTGCCTTCATTGGTCAGAGCATTGAGTTTGGGAGTTGAGATGTCATGTTACAGCTGTACAGGATGTCAGTGAGGCCACATATTGGAATACTGTGTGAAGTTCTGGCACTGTGCTGTACGAAGGTTGCTGTGAAACTTGAAAGTGTTCAGAAAAGATTTATATGGATGTTGCCAGGTTTGGAGAGTTTGAGCTATAAGCAGAGGCTGAGTAAGCTATAGCAGTTTTCCCTGTAGAATCACGGGCTTAGGGCTGACCTTATAGAGGTTTATAAAATCATAAGGGGCATGGATTTTGTAAATAGACAAGGGCTGTTTCCCAGAATAGGGGATTCCAAAAATTGAAGGAATAGGTTTAAGGTGCGAGGGGAAATATTTTAGATGGAACTTAGAGGCAATGTTTTCATACAGAGGGAGGTGTGCATATGGAATTATCTGCCAGAGGAAGTGGTAGAGTCTGGCATCTTGATGGGAGTCTGAATAAGGAGGTTTAGATGAATATGAGCCAAATGCTGGCAAATCAGACTCGATCAGATTTGGATGTCTAGTCAGCACCGACAAATTTGCATGCTATATGACTCTATAAGAGGGATGAGGAGACATTCCAAACAGACATTTCAAGTGGGAATTCTCTTCCCCACAAGTTTAAGATGATTCTTTGTTTACATTGATTCAAAGCTGAGTTAGTTAAATATTTGACAGAGAAGTGAGTCATGGATAATGGGTACAGACAGGAAAATGCGGCTGTGACCATAACCTGATCAGCCACAATCTTAGTGCCTGGTGGAGAAGGCTCTAAGTGTCTCATGGCCCACTCCTGCTCCTCAGTCCCATGTTTCTATGTTCCATTCAGTGCCTCAAACCTGCTAAACAGGAGCGGTTGGAGGCTACTGCTGTAAACTGGTGCACAGCAACAGAGGAGATCATTCAGCCCCTCAAGACTGTCAAACCCAGTTTGGGTTTGTTTGGAAATTGTAATTGGAAAGCCCAGGCTGGGTATGAAAGAGGCCCCTCATCTCTCTTTACAGAGCTTCCCCTCTCTGCAACTTGTGCTTCATTTGTTGGTCATGTTGTAGACCCAAATTCACTGTGAATACAGCCCCTATACCTCAACCAGACTTGGTCCAGACAACCTGGCAACATTCAATAACAGAGCTTCAAGGAAAATAACACCCTCTACTTTCCAATAATAGAATGTAAGGATCCCACAAACATGGGTATGTCATTCATCCACACGCCCCGCCTCCGCCCCCGCAAGCATGTCCTCACCCACAATAAGATCATAAAGTCTAATATCCTCTTTCATGTCCAATTCTTCACAGCTCTCACCTCTGACTGATCAAAAAACAATCCCTGCCCCCACACTGTGATCTATTGATATGAGCAAAAGACGTGAACACAAGGGCTCAGGGAAGAGTGACCGGCCCTGACATCAAGGTATAATTTAAATAAGGACGATCTCAAAGAGCCTGAGCAGGATTGCACTTAGTGGGAATGAGTTGTAATCTTCCCTGGTTAGAGTGATTTAAAGCCTAACGCACAATGACTGTGGTTTCTGTACAAAACTCCATTCAGTCCTGGACATGGCTGCAAAAAATTTCCTCAGCACAAACATCTTCAGCTGCTTCATAAATGTCTTGCCCACACCATAAGATTAGAAGTGCGGGTATTCACTGAAGATCATACAATATTCAGGAAAAATGTCCCCCTTCAGCTCCTGAACTAGTCTGTGTCCATGTGCAGCAAGACCTGGACAACATTCAGGTCTGTGCTGTTGTCAGTATTGGCAACATTCATGTAACAGTGCTGCTGGACACTGCACATTTCCACATTTAAAAGGAGGAGATTATTCAGCTCCTCACGGTAGCTTCACAGGAATATAAGGAAGGCATTCAGCTCAATGAAATTATTGGAGAAGTGTAGAGATAGCCCATTTAGTGCCTCCGACCAATTACACAGGACGAGAAGGAGTCATGTGTTGTGGACGACAGCAGAGCTCCTCAAAAATATTTGGAGGCGTTGGCCTAGAATCTATTAATAATTAAGTGTTCTGATACATGTACTTGGCAAAAAGGAAAGATCAGACACAGATTCTCAGATACAGTTCTCTAATCTAAGAGGGAAAACAAATCAAGTGAAAACTTAGAGAGAGTTGCAGCCAGGATACTTCCCATGAAGCTTCCAACTCTGTGGAGACCCCAATAGCTTCTGATGTTATTGAGAAAGCAAAACACTTCCTGTAATTTGGCTGCCAGAACTGCACACAGTATTCTATCTATGGCCTAAGCAATGGCATGTTTAACTTATATTATGTTGCCTCGATGAATAAACACTATGCCTACAGTGCCGTGTGACTCCTGAACTGGCTATTACCCTGTCCAGTCACATTCGGGGATGTGTGGAGAATCACCTTCTGACGTCCTTAGTGTTCTGCTATTCATTGAATTCTCCACTGTCTGGCTCCTTCTTCCAAAGTGCATCACCTCATATTTACCAGGGTTACATTCCATCTGCCATTGATCTGACCATCTGACCATTCCACCTGTATCTTCCTGTAACATAAGGCCTTCCTCCTCACTGCGAACCACCTGGCCAATCTTTGTGTCAAACACAGAATTAGTTATTACGCTTAGCCCCCACCCCCTACCACCCCCTCCACATTCACATTTACATCATTTACGAATACCACAAAGAAGAAAACTGCATTGTTCGCTGTGGTACACCTCCAGACACTGGTCTATCTCTACCACCTTTCCAGTAACTTGGAACCACATAGCTGTTCTCCAGTCCTCTAGCACCTCCCTTGTGTGGTCAAATTCGACTTAAACATTTACGTCAGGACATTCCCTTTCTTGTCTCCAACAGCATCCTGCGATACAACTCATCTGGACTTTCCATCTTCCAAAACGATCAATCCTAACTTGCATCTTATATCAAACTGTTCGAGAGCTTCCCAGTCCATCTTCTTGAATTCTGTATCTGCATCTTCCTTCTCCCAACTAAAACAGATATGAAGCTCTCATGTTGCAGTCTATCAATGTTCCCCAGTTTCACATACTGATTACCCCCTTGGTTTCGAAATGGGTCCTAATTTTTCCCTGGTTATTCTGTTCAGTTTGATGCTTTTGTAGAAAATCTTGGGTTCCCCCTAACTTTGCCTGCTGCACTTCTCCATGCCCCTGTATTAATCAGTCTGCTGTGAGTGCTTTTTTTTAGGGTTTCCCTGAGATCACCTCATTCTTTGAAACAGTACAAAACACAGGTGTAATCTCATCCACACTGCATGCAATCTGTGCAGAACGCCTTTACTTCGATATTCCAATTTCCGTTAACTGAAGGCCAACATCAATTTAACCTTTCCATTTCCAAAAGTCGCCCCTGAAGCACGTTGGTTCAATTGTATTTACTATTCACTTTCTGAACTCTTAAACATCCACCTGAATATCTAAATATATCACATCTCATAGTTCTCCATTGTCTCCCCCTAAAAGAAACATCTTCAAACCATTTCAAAAAAAGTTTGTTAACAGTGAATATACGGGTGAGATCCACGATGGTGGCGATCAAGTCGGTCTGCCGTGCTGAGCTCTGCACCAGTACCCAGACAAAGTGATGTATTCACCCTCTCTTTCTTCCCTATTGTGGTAAAAATCGGACATTTTTGATCCCCAGTGTTGCTCTATGCCATTTTAAGTGAGAAAGGAAGATGACTAAAGGAAAAGAACCATGAGGATCACAACTAGCAGGGCACTGCAGCGATGGATACGCCCGCAGCTGTAACATCGGCCTCTGCGAACGCCCCAGGGGACTTATCTGTGGAGGAGAGCCTGGTCTCGGAGTTCAGAGCCTGCGAGAGAAGATTGATTCAGCGATAGAGGAGACCGGAACCAGGCTGGAACTGATCTCAGCCAAGCTGCAGAAGCAGGACCAGGAGACCTAGCGTCTCGGGCCGCGCAGCATTGAGGTGGAACAGCGGACCGCGGCTTCGGAAACCATGGCAGAATCCTCTGTGGTCGGGTCTAAGCCCTGGAATGGTCGGTTACAGCCTTAGTAGAGTAGGTCAACGACCTCGAAAATCGGGGTCGTCAGAAGAACATCAGCCTGGTCGGGCTGCCAGAACGAGAAGAAAAAGCTCGTCAGCTTCTTGGAGCAATGGCTCATACAATTTTTGAAGTTGTAAGTCAGGGCAGACTGGGTGCGGGTCGGAGTGTGCAAGCCTGGATCAGACCAGCACCCCCACCCAGTCCAAGTGCAACTCCAGCACGTTAGAGAAAATAAAAAAGGTGCTGTAAGCTTCTCGAGCTTTAGGGAAGGATCCATAGGCTCTGACCTACGAAGGATCACGGATTATGTCTTTCTACGGCTGTGATCCCCAAGAGGCAGGCCTTTGATAAGGTAAAAAGGAGCCTGAGAGATGTCAATATTCTGGTAGGATATCCGGCAATATTATGTTTTAGCCATGGAGTGTCTGTGTTTAATTTTGACTCACCAGAAAACTCAAAGGACTTCCTGTACACATTAAAATAGATTGGCTTGTTCAAATAATATGGACAATTATCTTTTCTTTGATTTCTCTGGGGTTTGCCTGGTATATCTCGCGTTTTTTTTAGTATGTGGAAGTCCCATTTGTCCATTTTCTCTCTCTTCTCCTTTCTTCCTCCATTCCCATTATGCTTTTATTTTTTCTATCATTTGCTTTTCGTTTCTTTCACTTAACTCGGAATGGGAAAGGGGGTTTGGCGATGGTGGGTGTGGTTGCATTTTGTTTCATCAGGACTGCCTCGGATCAAAGTATGGATGGGACGGATTGAATGCCCACTTTTAATTTTCTTGTTGTAAGACGCGTGCAACTTTTTATAACTTTGTTTTGCCTGGGTTTGTGGAGCGGCTTCAGCTAGATGGAGCCATGGGGGATTGGTGGGTAATATGAACACCCTCTGCAGGAACGGGAAAGTCTCCACTTATTTGTGTTATGTGTTGGTTCATTGTAGAACTTTTGTGAGAAGTTTTGACTTGGTTGTTATTGTAGTTATATTTTCAAGTTTGTATGAACTGTTTACTGCTTTCAGTTGAAACCCTATAAATGGGGCTGTTCTCCCAGTGTGTTTTGAGCTGCTTCGGATGGCTATGGCTAACGGCTCGTTTAAATGGTGCACATGGAACGTTAAGGAGAGTCACTCGCCCATTAAGAGAAAAAGATACTTTCAAGCCTCAGAAAGGAAGGGGTAAATGTAGCCTTGCTACCAGAAACAGATCTAACTGATGGGGAGCACTTACAGTTACAGCAGCGAAGGTTCGGCCCGATGTATATTTCATCCTTTAATTCGAAAAGTAGAGGAGTAGCTTCACTCATTCATACAAACCTTCCACTTCAGTTGTTTGACCAAATTAAGGACGAACGTGAGTGGTTTCTGATCCTTAAAGCATTAATACATGGAGAGGAATATGGGACCTTGTACAATATTGCCCCAAGCACACCCCCTCAAATTTCTAATGGATGTGCACTCCAGGTTGATGACCCTTGGGAAACATCGTGCAATTAAAGGGGAGACTTTCACCGACTTTTGGACCACGAAGTGGTCAAGATGTCAAGGGGTCTCACGGGTATTCCCCCGCCACCAAGGCAGCTGGTGGACCTGAACAGGGAGCTGTGTTGGTAGACGTTTGAGATGTCTTCATCCTGAAGGTAGGGACTTCACCTTTTTTCTAACCCACGTAAGTGCTATACCAGGATTGATATATTTTTTTGCCTCATTGGCCTTTTTAAAATCGATGCTGCCCTGCAAAATTCCCCTCATGCAGTAGTGTACGTGGATGTTAAGGCCAATGGCGATGGTACAGGCTCGCAGCACGGGCGCATGGATCCTTTCCTCCTGAAAGATCGCAAATTCATTGAGTACTTTTCGCGGGAATTTAAGTTTTTATTGGGACATTAACTTGGGTACGGCCAGTAATCCGTCGGTGTTCTGGAATACTGGCAAGACCAATGCAAAGGGTTTGATTATTTCTTACTCGGTGACTCGGAAGCGGCAGAAGAGGCAGCAGTAGCGTATGCTCAAGGCTTGGCTGAAGGCAGATGAGACAGCACACTTTGACAGACTGTATGTAATTAAGTTGCAGCAGATTACAGCCCTCCGGGCTGCTCTGAACATTGCGCTCATCGAGACAGCAACGAGGGAGATTTCCTTTGAGAAACAGAGGTTACTCAAGTATGGTGCTAAACTGGGAAGGTGTTTGGCTCACTTGGCCAGAACAAAGAGTGTCCCCAATCTATTAAATCCATTAGAGAGGGTGCTGGTACTATCACCTGCGATTCCAAAAGGGTTAATGCAGCATTCAGTAAGTTCTACTCTGGGTTGTTCCAGTCAGACGATTGTGCAGACAGATCGGTGAAGACGGAATCCTTTTTAAGACCTTGGACCTGCCAAGTGTAACGGCAGAGCAGGAGTCTCTTTTGAATGCCCCTCTGACAATCCAAGAGATACAGGACGCAGTAAGGCAGCTCCAGAGTGGCAAACCGACCGGCCCAGATGGCTTGCAGAGTTCATAAGCATGATGGATGGGCCAATGTTGGATATATTCAATTATTCTTGGAGACAGGACTGCCTCCCATCCTCTCAGAGAGAAACAACTATTTATCTTATTCTCAAGAGAGGGAAAGCCCCAGAGGATTGCCTATTCGTATACTGTCATTAAACGTGAACTTTAAAATTTTGTCGAAAATACTAGCGTTGAGGCTGGAGAAGATCTTGTCCTTCATTGTGAAGGAGGACTAGACAAGTTTCATTCGGAGTCGCATATCCCCTATTAATATTAGGAGAGTGATAAGTATGGTTCAGGTTTGCCAGCAAGTTCGATTCCAGGCTTGGTAGTCTCCCTCGTTGCAGAGAAAGCATATGATTGGGTGTAGTGGCCATACATTTCTCAAGTCTTGGAACCGTTTGGCCTTGGAGGTGTGTCTTTGCCTGGTGGATGGCAGAATTATATAGTGACGCTAAAGCAGCAACAATTCTCACTAATGGTATAAGGTCTAATTTTAGCATCGGCAGAGGCAACCGACAAGGGTCCCCATTTCACCGTTATTATTTGCATTGGTGATTGAGCCGTTAGCAGAGGCCATCCAGAGGGACCCCAATACAACTGTCCTGGACGTGGGGTCCGGAAGGCATAACATCATCCCTTACACAGATGACGTTCTTCGCTTTCCAACTAACCCGATGATATCTGTGCCCCGTTTACTAGAAGTGAATGATTTATTTGGATTTTTCTCGGGATATAACATCAATTTTATGAAATCGGACGCCATGCCTGTTGGAGGTGTTTTCGAGTACCTGATCATGGGGGGTGCAATTCGATTCCCTTTCGGATGGTCACAAGGAGGCTTC
>NC_057734.1:47513117-47527947 GCF_004010195.1 Chiloscyllium plagiosum
AGCTCCACGGCCACAACCAACTTAATTCCATTGATAAGAAATCAAAGAAACTGAGAAATCCACTCATTCTCTCCTATTACTTTCAATGCTTGATACACTCCTTAATATGCTCCAGGGGTGCCTTTTATGAATGTGTGTGTTTGGGATTAAGGGGAATATAATAATAGGTAAACCCAAAAGGCATCCTAGATGATGTCAGTGACCTAGACCAAATATTTTCTCAATTTCAAGTTAGACAAAGGAACCTGTCACAATATTACCAGATAGTGAGATTTTGTTGATGAAACGCTGCTTATAGCTGACAGAAATTCAACCACCCAGTCCAGGAACCATTGCATTTAACATTTGTGATGATGCTGCTCCTTTAACAAGGTTATGTTGTCTAAATGTTTTTCAGAGGGGTTGTAAAGTCAGAGGCTCCGATATGTCTGGGTTTATCTACTTGCAACTGCTTTTACGTCTTTCTTTTACAAACCCTTGTACAATGAAAGGGGAATGACTGGTTCTCCCAGTTCAGGGTTTAGTTTGGTTTGGTTTTAGCAAGCTGTTTTTGTTTGCAGCTGCTGGTCAGGTTTTAGCTGGGAACCCAGATGAAGGTGCTGGGGAGCTAAAGAAGCAGGTCCATTCTGACCCTCCCTCTCTCTAACATCTCTCCTGTAAGAACCTGTGTTTGATTTTACTTTTTATTTTGCCAAGGGGGTGTTTATGGGGATTTGCAAGTATTTGGAGCAGCATCATTAAGATGCGATAGAGTCGACTGGGTTTTCAAATTATTGAGGGGTTGGGCCAACTGCATCCCTCCTGGAATATCCACTGCACACCTGCTTAAAACAACAAGCAAAGTTCGGGTCTGGGCTAACTTCTTGAAATGTTTTGAGGTGGGGGGGGGGTTCTGGCCTGATCCATAACACATTAAAGTTATGCAACAGGTGACTCTCCAACATAAGGATTGTCAAATGTTAGAAAATCTGTATGTACTTCACAAGTAATCATCTTCCATTCTCAGTAGAAAGGAATGTATTAACCTCAATCTCATTCCAAAGGTTGAAGTTGTTCAGCAACAAAAGGTAAAGGAAAAGTTGGCAACTTTTTTTTTGTTGGGCTTTATAAACGTTTGACGGAACCTAATAAAAAGACACAATCCCCACATGTTGGAATAAAAACAGCTTTCATTCAGTAAACGAAATGGAATTATGTCACTGTTAAGGTCCGGCCAAAATGTTTTCCACTACAATCAAACTGAAAGAACTTACATTCCAAGTGACAACAACGATCAGAAAGAAATGCAGCAACTCAACCATCCACACCACGCAAGAGGATGTATAGTGAGAGATAATGGAAGGAACTGCAACTGAATGGAGATGGATTTCCACACAGCAAGGTAAACAGCTGCCTACTCCATATTCTAGCTGTACATTAGGGGCTCATGTGCATAGAGACGATCAAAAATGCTCAACCTCCACATCTTCCAAAGAAGCTTCTCCATGGACAATGAATATGTACACCAATACCACATCAAGCAAGGATGAATCTGCAGGGAACCCAATTGAGGGAATCAACAAGGGAGGTTTATCTCTTGCCGAGGGGCAAGAGATAAAAGCAAAATGTTGAAGAGACTGTGTTAATAAGTCAACCTGTTTCAGCACAGATCTACAGGTGGGAAAAGAACACCGACCACTGACACAAATTGAAGGTGGGTGCATACAACTCCACAGGAGACCCCCCCTAAAACGTGGTGAACAATGTGTAAATATTCAAGATACCGCAAAGGGGAAAACACCACCTGCTCCAGCAGGGACCACACTGACAGCTTTAAAGAATAAACAGACACTACCAAAGACCTCTGGAAAAGACCCTCCATTTCAATCGTGAATGACAGACCTCAGACTGTCAGGATGACTCGTGAAAGTTAATTACATTCTACCCAACAAACTCGCATTCTTCCCACTCCAAAGGTAAGACTTGGCAGAGAATTGGGAAACATGCTGGATAGCTTAATTTGTAAAGTCGAAAACCTGCCGGGGGAAATGTTGTAGTGATAAATGTAAGCATATTAACAATATGTATAACATGTATAACAATAATAGCATGAGGTAAAAAGACTTGCTGGGAGATGTTATATACCGGTCAGACCACATTAATAAGGAGGTAGTATAGTAGCATGGGTAGAGGATTGGGTACTTAATAGGACACAGAGAGTGGGGATAAAGGTGCACTTTCAGGATGGCAACCTGTAACTAATGATGTGCCACAGACATCAGTTCCGGGGCCACATTTATTCACAAGTAATAAGGATGGCACAGAGAGTATGCAGAGGGATATATAGACAGGTTAACTCAGTGAGCAAAACTTTGGCCGATTGAATATAGTGTGGGGAAATGTGTGGTTATGCATTTTGGCAGGAAGACGAGAATAGCTGAATATTATTTAAATGAAGAAGGACTGCAGAAAGCTACAGGACAGAGGGAAATCCTCATTCATGAATCACAAGAAGCTAGTATCCAAGTTCAGCACATTACAGGGAAAGCAAATGGAACGTTGGTCCTTATTTCAAGGACAATGGAATGTAAAAATGAAGAGGTTTGCTAAAACTACACAAAGCACTAGCCAGACCCTAGCTGAATGCTGTGAACGGTTTTGGGCCTCTTATCTAAGGAAACACATATTGACATTGGAGACAATCCAAAGCAGGTTCAAGAGGTTGTTAACAGGTATGGAGGAAATGTGTTATGAGGAGAGTTTGAGTAAGTCACTTTGGAATATAGAAGAATTAGAGGTGACCTTATTTAAACATACATGATTCTTAAGGCTCTTGACAGGGTAAATGTGTAAAAGGTGTTTCCTCTTGTGGGAGCATCTTGAACCAGAAGGCCTAATCTCAGAATAAAGGGTCACCCATTTAAGACAAAGCTGCGGAGGAATTTCTTCTGTCATTGGGGAGCGAATCTGCAGACTTCTTTACCAGAGGCCTGTCAAGGCTAACTCATGAAGCATATTCAAGGCTGACATAGATACATTCCATTCCCCTTGAAATAAGGACTAATGTTCCATTTGTTTTCCCTGTAATGTGCTGAACTTGGATACTTTTTTTTGTGATTCATGAATGAGGATCAGCAAGGGAATTGAAGGCAGTGGAAAATGGATTATCAAATCAGCCATGATCTCATAGAATGGCAGAGCAGACTCAATGGCTGAATGGCCTCCTTCTGTTTTTATGTCTCATGGTCTTATGGTAAGGGTCTGAAAGGGTTACTACTCGATTACGTGAATTAAACATTGCCCATTGTGGTAATGCCATAGTCACTTGAGTTGAGTGAAGGAGCTGGTGGGAGACAGACCAGAGGACCCAACAGTCTCTGGGGTAATATGGGTCACAATCATGTAACCTCTAAATAGTTGCAACAATACAATAAATTTCATCTTGTTGATGTGGAGATGCCAGTATTACACGGGGCTGGACAAAGTCAGAAGTCACACAGCACCAGGTGACATCAGCTGAGGAAAGAGCTGCACTCCGAAAGCTTGTGATTTGAAAGGAACCTGTTGGACTATAACCTGGTGCCATGTGACTTCTGACTTCATATTGTTCACACAACAAGACTCTTTTAATTACACCAGAAAGGTGGCCATTCTCGGTCACGCCATACTAATTTGGGCTAGAAGCAACCCCCACACCCAACGCTGGGAAGGAGGTTCCATCTTTACCAATTCGCCTCAGCACACCAGCGACAGGAGCAAGAAAGGATGGAAGGGGAGGTGGCCATTTGGGTTTGAGAGGCTGGAGAGACAGAGATAAAAGCAGTTAGCAATAACATTGGGTATGGTGCGGGTTACCCCCTCTGGGACGCCAGCGCATGCAGTTTAAGTTGCTGGGCTATCCCACCCACTCTGGGTTTCATGGCAACAGGAGTAAAATGGCAACAGGAGTATGATGAGGCCCTTGAGTGACATCAATAGGTTCAAGAGCAGGCAGGTTACCTGATGCCTCAACTACGCTGAGTAAAATGGGAGGCAGGTTCGGGGCTAGTGCATGGGCAGTGAGCATTCAGTGGGAGCCCAGCACGTGCACAACTCTTGGAGGGCAGCCGGAAAATATAAACAATTCTTTCGGATATTGTCGGAAAGCACCACCAAATGTAAATTGGGCAACTGTTACTGAGTTGTCATTGCTTTATGGGTATAACTTTAAAAGTTTTTATTTATGATGGAAAAATGCTGGATGACACGAGAGATTGCAAACATGAGGAAGAGGATTGACATTAGTTAATGTATTTTTTTTTCCCCAATCGATTATTGCTGACTTCATCATGACCAGAGGAATTAGTTGTCTCAAGTAAAATACCAACTTTCATTTGGTGAATAGAAGTTAAAGTCAGGAATAAACAATGGTTAAATTCTTTGATATGCTGGAAACATGAACACATTCAATATTTAGGAAATAATCTATAGAACTTTGAATATACACGGTTAGGCCTCAACTTCTTGTACTTTACCAATCTGTGTGTATCAAAGTATAATTTGTTATTTGGGAAAAAGGATTCAACCAGGATTCTGTTACATCTACAACAGAGAATGGCCCAAAAGGGTTGACGATAATGGGGAGTTTCAAATATATCTCAATTCAAGTCCAATTCTCCCCATGACATGACTTCTTTTGTTAATAAGTAAGAGTTATGTGAGAAAAGACATTTTCGCAAAGTTAGGGTGTGGAATGCACTGCTTGGAAATGACGTGAAGGCAGGTTCAACTGAGGTCTTCCTGGACGGCTATCTGGAGAGGAATGGAAGAAAGGGAATGTACTGTAGCCAACTTTGCAAAAATGACACAAAAATAGGTAGGAAGGCACGTTGTGAGAGAGATGCAAACAGTTTACATAAAGACATTGTTAAGTAAGGTTAGCACATGCAGTATAATGTGGGAAAGTGGGAAGCTATTCAGTTTAGAAATTAAACCAACAATATTATTTAAATGGGAAAAAATACTGCAGAAAGCTGCAACATAAAGAGACTTGAGATGGGGGTGGGCTTGTGCATTAAGCACAGAAAGCTGGCACATAGGGGCAGTAGATAGTCAGAACGGCTCATGGAATGACCACTGTTGTTTCAAAACAGTTGAACTGCAAGGGTAAGGAGGTCTCACTGCAGGTTTAAGGAAAGATTTAATTGGAGGCAGCTCAGAGAAGGTTCACTATGATGATCCCCAGTATGGAGGGATTGGCTTATAAGCAAAGGTTAAACAGGTTGGGACTCTACTCACTGGAGTTTAGAAGAATGGGAGGTGATTTCACTGAAACATATCAGATTCTTCAGGGGCTCGACAGGGTCAACGCTGAGAGGATGTCTCCTGTCATGGGAGTATCTCGGACCAGAGGGTGTGGTCTCAGAATAAAGGGGCACCAGTTAAGACTGAGATGATGAGGAATTTCTTCTCTGAAAAGATTGAGCGTCTTCAGAACTCCTTGCCACAGAGAGCCGTGGAGGCAGAATCCTTTTGTATATTTAAGTGTGGGGTAGATAGATTATTGATCAGGAAGGGGATCAAAGGTTATGGGAAAGGGGCAGGAAAATGAAGGTGAGGGATGTCACATCGGTCATGACCCTACAGAACGGCAGAGCAGGTTCGAGGGTCTGAATGGCCTACTCTGGTACCCATTTCTTGTGCTCTTGTGGTGGGCAGGGATATGGGGGAAATGCAGGAGATTGGCACTGGGTAATAGAACAAGTGCAAGCACGATAGGCTTCTGCGCTGTAACAATGCTGTGACCCTGTGGCCCCCTTCTATCCATGTGGAGCTTTAACCCATCAGTCTCCCACCCCAGTAGCTGGGAGAAACCAGACAAGGTCCTGGCAGAACCACGGCCTACTGAAAATCAAGCAACGAACATAGCCTCTGCCTCTTGTTCCCCAATGCTTGATGTGGATTGAAGCTTTGGGTTCTGGCTCCTCTGTTTAAGAAACGTGCTAAAGGGAGCTGAGATAAATTATTCTGGCTACATTAATCTCTTTTGGTAATGGGACAGGCAACGTTCAGCCAAAACAAACTGCTGGAGAAACTCAGCAGGTTTGGCAGCATCTGAGGAGAGAAAAAAAAAAGAGTTAACGTTTCGAGTGCGGTGACTTTTCATCAAAACTCAGTTCAACCACAGATGCCGCCAGACTGGCTGAGTTTCTCCAGAGGTCTCTGCTCTTGTTTCAGATCTCCAGCATCCACTGTTCTTTGTTTTAATTGAACGTTCAGCCAATACAGATAGCAGGGTTACCTCCATGGCCTAGTCCTTTCAGCAGAGCGATGTAGTCTAACCCCAATACTTGGCTGATGTCAGCAGCGTCTGCAAGAAGCAGCAACTTCTCAGTGGCATCTTGAAACATCAGGTTTCTTCCGTTGAAACCGGCGGAGCTGAATAACTGGAATCGTTGTGACTGCTCCCCGTTTCTCCCAAAGAGATGCTGCAATTAAACACCAGGTTGTTAGGCCTGAAACCTTCCCCAGCACTAACCATATCAGACCAATGAACTTAATTCTGGAAAAGGACTCTTTTCTCTGTCAGGTCTACACTGACTGACCTCTTCCCATTAGCCAACATGTGAACTGTTAACTATCTTTTGCATTTAAGAGATCATTGTATCTTTCCTGAGGGTGAGTGTGACTGTTGGAGCACTTCAATCTTTCCAGGTTGAATGTGTGATTGAATATTCCTCTTTATTTTTAAACTCACAAAAGTTTGCTGCTGTTTCTTTAAATTTGACAGACGCCAAAGAGGACTTAGAAACACAGCTTTCCAAAACAGCCCAGCTGATCGCACTCATGAAGGGATGGGAATTGGGAGATTCAGTTTATCTTCTTCTCCCCTGTCCACAGTACAGCCTAGTCTTTGTTACATGACGGCAGATTAATATACCTGAGCAACAGCAAGAAATTTCCGTGCGATCTTCCTGTAGTTGTGTCTGGTCGCAATGGCATTGCCAGGTCCCCGTCCAAGATGACATTTTCTGAAGTCCTTGAGCTCAGCCTGGGTTCCATCAGGACAAAGCAGTTTGTACTTGGCTGTTTCTGATGCTGAAGTGAAGAAGCAGACAGTTGCTTGTTACAGACTTGGAAAACATTTCATAGGGCTGAGAGAGAATACAACTTTAACACGAGATTCCTTCGTATTATCTCTAAGTGATTTCCTATTTCTCATTTACTGTCAGGTTCTCATGGTCCATGCATTTGGGTAACTAGGTATATGTAACTTGAACCTCCCCTGAGTCCATGTGTGTGTGCATGCATTGTGTCTGCTACTCTGGACTTGAACCAATCACTCAATTTCTACTTTTACTTAGAGTCATAGAATCATACAGATGTACAGCACGAAAACTTACCCTTTTGTCCAACTCGTCCATGTCAACCAGATTTTTTTTTTAGATTCCCGACACTGAGGAAACAGGCCGTTCGGCCCAACAAGCCCACACCGACCCTCCAAAGAGTAACCCACCCAGACCCATTTCCCTCTGACTAACTCACCTAACCTATGGACAATTTAGCACGGCCAATTCACCCTAACCTGCACATCTTTGGACTGTAGGAGGAAACCGGAGCACCCGGAGGAAACCCACGCAGACATGGGGAGAATTTGCAAACTCCACACATACAGTCACTTGAGGCTGGAATCGAACTTGAGACCCTGGTGCTGTGAGGCAGCAGTGCTAACCACTGAGCCACCGTGCCACCCCATGTAGTCCCATTTGCCAGCATTTGGCCCATATCCCTCTAAACCCTTCCTATTCATATACCCATCCAGATGCCTTTTAAATGTTAAAAATCACAGAACACCAGGTTATAGTCCAACAGGTTTATTTGGAAGCACTAGCTTTCGGGGCACTGCTCATTCATCAGGTGGGTATGGAGTAGGACCATAAGACAGAGAATTTATAGCAAAAGATCACAGTGCCATACAACTGAAATGATATACTGAACAAACCAAGATAACCGTGAAGTCTTTCATCCTTTAGAATGGGTTGCAGGTTTCGGTTCATTAATACATAAATCCCAGAACTTCTTTTAAGTCACATTCTCGAGATAACTCTAGGTTTTATTTAAAAAGGTGACAACTCAGTTCAGACAATGCATTAAAGGTGTGAGGTTAGAGTCTGTCTCTATCCCAATCTTGAGTCAGACTGGTTCTACTTCCAAAATGGAATTTACAAAATATTACATGGATTGGTGCCTGCAGATTGTGCATTTTTGAGCAAATAGAATGTATTTGCAAATATAATTCTGCAAATACAAATTCACCCCATAGACTTAGATGTGTGTGTGTGTGCATGAGAGAGAGAGAGAGAGAGTGCGTGTACATGTGAGAGAGTGTGTGTTTGTGTGTGTGCAGGCTTGGTAGAGTGTGTGTGTGAGTGTGATGGCATATAAGCCTATGAGAGGGTGTGTGCATGAATGTGAGTGTCGGGGGTTTATATGTGTGTGGATGAGAAAGGGTTGATGTGAGTCTGTGAGTATGTAAGAGTGTGTGTGTGTGTAAAGTGCAGTGGGGTCACCTGTCGTGTGACATGAACCCAAGGTCCCGGTTGAGGCCATCCCCATGGGTACCGAACTTGGCTATCAGCCTCTGCTCGGCCACTTTGCATTGTTGCCTCTCCCAAAGTCCACTTTGGAAGATGTCCACCCGAAGATCCAAGGCTGAATGTCCCGGACTGCTGAGGTGTTCCCTGACTGAGAGTGAGCACTCCTGTCTGTTGATTGCTGTGTCCATTCATCCGTTGTCGTAGCGTCTGCTCGGTCTCGCCTCAGGGTATCCTTGCCTGCAGTGTATGAGATAGACAACGTTGGCTGAGTCACATGAGTACCTGCCACGTACATGGTGGGTGGTGTCCCCACGTGTAATGGCAGCATCCATGTCGACACTCTGACACGTCTTGCAGTTGTTGCCATGACAGGGTTGTACAGTATTGCGGTTGATGTTGTCCTGAAGGCTGGGCAGTTTGCTGCAAACGATGGTCTGTTTAAGGTTTGGCAGTTGTTTCAAGGTGAGAAGTGGAGGTGTAGGGGAGGTGTTGGTGCGGTGCTCATCCTCATCAATAATGTGTTGCAGGCTGCGAAGAACATGGCGCAGTTTCTCTGCTCCCGGAAGTACTGGACAACGAAGGATACCCTGTCAGTTGCAGCTCATTTTTGTCTCCTAAGGAGGTCCTTACGGTTTCTCACTGCGACACATCAGAACTGGCGATCAATGAGTTGAGCATTATTCCCTGTTCTCATGAAGGCATCAGTGAGCACCTTCAGGAGTCCATCGCGATCCCCCTCATCTGAACAGATCCAGTGTATATGTCAGGCCTGTCCGTAGGGAATGGCTGTTTTAACATGTTTAGGGTGGAAGCTGGAGAAGTGCAGCATCGTGAGGTTATCCGTGGGCTTGTAGTAGAGTGAGGTACTAAGGTGCCCGTCCTTGATGGAGATGTATGTGTCCAAGAATGAGACAGATTCTAAAGAGTAGTCCACGGTAAGTCTGATGGTGGGATTGAAACTTGTTGATATCACTGTGCAGTTGTTTCAGTGACTGCTCGCATTGGGTCCAGAGGAAGAAAGTGTCATCAATGTACCTGGTGTATAGTGTTAGTTGGCAGTCCTGTGCAGAAAAGAAGTCTTGTTCAAACCTGTGCATGAAGATGGTGGGATATCAGGGTGCAAGTTTGGTCCCCATGGCTGTTCCATGTGTCTGGATGAACAACTGGTTGTCAAAGGTGAAGATGTTATGATCGAGGATAAAGCGGATGAGTTGTAGGATGGTGTTCGGAGATTGGCAGTTGTTGGTGTTGAGTGCTGAGGCTGTTGCCACGATGCCATCCTTGTGGGGGATGCTGGTGTAGAGTGCGGAAACGTCCATTGTGACGAGGAATGTTCCCGGTTCGACTGGGTGCTGAGTTTCTGTAGGAAATCTGTAGTGTCACAACAGAAGCTGGGGGTCCCCTGTACAATGGGTTTCAAGGTGCCCTCGACATAGCCAGAGAGGTTCTCACACAGGGTCCCATTGCCTGATACGATGGGACGTCCTGGTGTATTGGCTTTGTGTATTTTTGAAAGGCAGTAGAAGTTGCCTATGTGAGAAGTACGTGGGATGAGGGCGTGTAGGGAACTCTGAAGGACTGGACCCAACGTCCTGATCAACGTGTTTAGTTCACGGGTGTGCTGTTTGGTTGGATCGGCAGGCAGTTGCCTGTAATGTTCCCAGTTGTTCAGTTGTCTTTTCACTTGCTTGCAGTAATCTGTTCTATCCTGAATGACGATGGCTCCTCATTTATCTGCTAGTCTGATGACAATGTTGTGATTGATTTTGAGAGCATGGATGGCGTTGCGTTGTGATTGGGTGACTTTGTGGGTACGGCTGATGAATCTGGCATTTACACATTTCCTGATGGTTTGGTCGCTTCTCTGCGGATCTCTCTGATGACTGTCCCAGTTCGTCAGTGGGCTCATTGGGATCACTGCTGACATCTTAGAAGAATTCCCACAATCTCATTCATCTGATGAATTCCTCTGTGCCTGCCACAAGACCAATTGGGGTCCATTTTGGTGATGGGGCAGAGATTGATCCCTCGGCTGAGAACTTCAATCTCTTCCAGTTGAAGGGTGTGGTCCGATAAGTTAACAATTGATTTCCCCGTGGTGATAGCATTTTCAACTGCGGTGCCAGGACATTAGTTAACTGACATTAACTGCCATTTTATATGTGGTAATTGTACCAGCCTCCACCACTTCCTCTGGCAGCTCATTCCAAACACGTACCACCCTCTGCGTGAACAAGTTGCCCCTTAGGTCCCTTTTATATCTTTTTACTCTCACCTTAAACCTATGCCCTCTAGTTTTTGACTCTCCCACCCCAGGGAATATACGTTGTCTATTTACCCTATCCATGCCTCTTATGATTTTATAAACACCTCTGGGGTCAGCCCTTAGCCAGGGAAAACAGCCTCAGCCTGTTCAGCCTCTCTCTATAGCTCAAATCCTCCAATTCTGGCAACATCCTTATAAATCTTTTCTGAACCCTTTCAAGTTTTAAATCCTTCCGATAGCAGGGAGACCAGAAGTGGATGCAGTTTTGCAAAAGTGGCCTAACCAATGTCCTGTACAGCCGCAACATGACCTCCCAACTCCTGTATTCAAGACTCTGACCAATAAAGGAAAGCACACCAAACGCCTTCTTCACTATCCTATCTACCTGCGACTCCACTTTCAAGGAGCTATGAACCTGCACTCCAAGGTGTCTTTGTTCAGCAACACTCCCTAGGACCTTACCATTAAGTGTATACGTCCTGCTTTGATTTGCTTTCCCAAAATGCAGCACCTCACATTTATCTAAATTAAACTCCATCTGCCACTCCTCAACGCAATGGCCCATTTAATCAAGATCCCATTGTACTCTGAGCTAACCTTCTTCGCTGTCCACTACACCTCCTCACAATGGATATCAGTTCGCTTCTAAGCAAGGCCTTTGGCAACAATGGACCTAAAATAACTAATAGCACTGACATCATGGCATTGATGGAACTGGCTGAGGAGTGATGACACTTTACCCCTTAATAAAGCCTCCCACCTTGGCGACACCTCTAACCTGTTCATATTGTTGTGGTGACAGTGTGTTTGCATATCACCAGGTCACAGCTGATCACCCCCACTCCCCCTTCTCCTTTGTTCAATACTTTCACCTCTCGCTCACACTCCTTATTCTTGACTGCCCTCCCGAGTACGACAAGGACGCTGTCACTGAGTTACCTTCGCTACACTCCTGCCTCAGCCACTGCACTGAACAACTTCCCATCCTCAGTGAGTTGAACCTCCAACTCAACTCATCAGATTCTCCCTCTTCTGAGTCTGATGTTCTTGACTTGGCACCCGTCCACTGTCAGCCAGCTGGCTGGGACTGCTCTCACCTGCTTCTACCTTTTTATAGCCAAAGAATCACTTTACAGTGGTTTATTGTCCTGCTCTCCTCTCATGCCATTACCTGAACATCAGCAAAATGAAAGAGTTGATCATTGACTTCAGAAACAAGATGGAGGGGACGCCCCCATCTACATCAATGGTGGAAATGGTCGAGAGCATCAAGTTCCTCAGAGTGACAATCACCAACAATCTGTCCTGGTCCATCCAGGTTGATGCGATGGTCAAGAAAGCACAACAACACCTCTACTTCCTCATTGGCCAAGGAAATTCAGCATGTACCAATTTTTATAGATGCACTGTAGAAAGTATTCGATCCAGATACATCACTATTTGGTATGGCAACTGCACAGTCCAGGACCGTACGAAACTACAGAGAATTGTGAACACAGCCCAGTTCATCACACTAGCCACCCTCCCATTCATTGACTCCATCTACACTTCTCCCTGCCTCGGAAAGGTAGCCAACACCATCACAGACCCCATCCCTCCCTGGTAACCTCTTCCAACCTATTCATATCAGCATCACTTAACATACCAATCAGTCAATTTATATCAACGTCATTTGAGGGATATTTCTGCACATAAATTGGGTTTTATGACTGCACTTCATTGGGTATAAAGATTTTGTGTTGTCCTGAGATGATAGAATAAAACTCCTACAGTTTGGAAACAGGCCACTTGACCCAACAAATCCACACCAACCCACCAAAGAGTAACACACCCAGACCCATTCCCCTATCCTATTATTCTACACCCAAATACCCGAGCTACAAATCTTCTCCCAAACTTTGAGTTTCCGTAGTTTGGGAGAAGATTTGTAGCTCGGGTGCTCATTGTTGTGGTTCTGTTCGCCGATCTGGGAATTTGTGTTGCAGATGTTTCATCCCTTGTCGAGGTGACATCCTCAGTGCTTGGGAGCCTCCTGTGAAGCGCTTCTGTGATCATTCCTCCGGCATTTGTAGTGGTTTGAATCTGCCGCTTCCGGTTGTCAGTTCCAGCTGTCCGCTGCAGTGGTCGGTATATTGGGTCCAGGTCGATGTGCTTATTGATTGAATCTGTGGGTGAGTGGACCTGGACCCAATATACCGACCACTGCAACGGACAGTTGGAAGTGACAACTGGAAGCGGCAGATTCTAACTACTATAAATGCCGGAGGAAAGATCACAGAAGCGCTTCACAGGAGGCTCCCAAGCACTGAGGATGTCACCTAGACAGGGGACGAAACGTTTGCAACACAAATTCCCAGCTCGGCGAACAGAACCACAACAGCTATGGAAACTCAATCATTGAGCATTTTGAAGACAGGAATTGATAGGAGTCTGGACACTAGTGACATTAAGGGTTACAGACACCATGAGGGAACGTCTCAGGCCATGGGACTGCTCTGACATTTGAGAGAGGTGACTGGTGGTGGTTTAACCTGAGGGTCAGCACGCCTCAGGTGGGAGGAGAGGTTAAGAAGGAGAGTCCTCCATCATAACGTCAGCTGGTGCGGGAATTGTATCCATCACAAACTAGCTATCCAGCCAACTGAGCTAACCAAAGGTAGGTGATGGATTATAGCATTGGACTGTTACTCCAGAGACCCAGATCATGTTCTGGGGACCTGGATTCAAATCTTGCCATGGTCAAATTTGAATTCAATAAAAATCTGGAATGAAGAGTCTAACGATGACGATGAATCCCTTGTCAATTGTTGGAAATGCCCATCTGGTTCATTAATGTCGTTCAGGGAAGGAATTCTGCCATCCTTACCTGGTCTGGCTGACATGTGACCCCAGACCTACAGCAATGTGGTTGACACTGAACTGCCCTCTGGGCAATTTGGAATGGGCAATCAATACTGGCCTAGCCAACAACACCTACATCCTGTGAATGAAATAAATTAACCTCCAATGAGGGAAAGTAGCATTGAGGTAATGATTAGCCATGATCTAGAATGGTGGCACAAGCTTGATGGGCTGAATAGCCTACATCTCCACCTTTGTTCTTCTCTCTACTTATCATAGGACATTCAATAGACAATAGACAATAGGTGCAGGAGTAGGCCATTCAGCCCTTCGAGCCTGCACCACCATTCAATATAATCATGGCTGATCATTCCTAATCAGTATCCTGTTCCTGCCTTATCTCCATAACCCTTGATTCCACTATCCTTGAGAGCTCTATCCAACTCTTTCTTAAATGAATCCAGAGACTGGGCCTCCACTGCCCTCTGGGGCAGAGCATTCCACACAGCCACCACTCTCTGGATGAAGAAGCTTCTCCTCATCTCTGTCCTAAATGGTCTACCCCGTATTTTTAAGCTGTGTCCTCTGTTTCGGCACTCACCCCACAGCGGAAACATGTTGCCTGCCGCCAGAGTGTCCAATCCTTTGATCATCTTATATGTCTCAACCAGATCCCCTCTCAGTCTTCTAAACTCAAGGGTACACAAGCCCAGTCGCTCCAGTCTTTCAGTGTAAGGTAATCCCGCCATTCCAGGAATTGACCTCGTGAACCTACGCTGCATTCCCTCAATAGCCAGAATGTCTCTCCTCAAATTTGGAGACCAGAACTGCACACAGTACTCCAGGTGTGGTCTCACCAGGGCCCTGTACAGCTGCAGAAGGACCTCTTTGCTTCTATACTCAATCCCTCTTGTTATGAAGGCCAGCATGCTATTAGCCTTCTTCACTACCTGCTGTACCTGCATGCTTACCTTCATTGAGTGGTGTACAAGAACCCCCAGATCTCTCTGTACTGCCCCTTTACCTAAATTGATTCCACTTAGGTGGTAATCTGCCTTCCTGTTCTTGCCACCAAAGTGGATAAACAGTCATCCACATTAAACTCCATCTGCCATGCATCTGACCACTCACCTAACCTGTCAAGGTCACCCTATAATCTCCTAACATC
>NC_057734.1:47528053-47529641 GCF_004010195.1 Chiloscyllium plagiosum
TACTGGATCTCCCTCATCCATCTTCAGAGTTACATCCTCAAAAAATTCCAGAAGATTAGTCAAGCATGATTTCCCCTTCATAAATCCATGCTGACTCTGACCTATCCTGTTACTACTATCCAGATGTGTTGTAATTTCATCCTTTATAATTGACTCCAGCATCTTTCCCACTACTGAGGTCAGACTAACTGGTCTATAATTTCCTGCTTTCTCTCTCCCACCTTTCTTAAAGGCCTCAGTCATATACAATGGGACAGGAATCAGACCAGCTAGTTGTCACCGATTCACTTCTCTGAAGGATATTATGATCTAGCTGGCTTTCCACCATCTTTATGGTGCTACCCCATAAATGATCAGCGAACTAACGTTTGCCAAGGTGGGATTTCAGCTCTCAATCTCAAGGCTCAATTTTTCATTGAGACAGAACCAATGAAGCAAGTGCTTTTAATTTCAACAACAGGGTGGGAGCGGTCTCGTGGCGCAGTGGTAGTATCCCTACATCTGAGCCAGGAGGCGTGGGTTTAAGTTGTGCTTGCTCAAGAAGTCACCTCTGAGCAGGTCAATTAGAAAATATCTATGCACCCAATCCTAATTATAAGCAGCAACAACTGGTCTAAACCTCTATTTTCAACATTGGCTATAAATGTATGTGCCCACTGAGCACCCTGTTCTATATCACATCCCTTGCTCTCATTTTCCTTCAGGAAACAGTGGGCTTTCTGTACCTCAGTCTACATTGGGTAGGGAGGCGAGAGACACAGGCCTCGCTGCTGAAAATGAACATCTAGACCAACTTCCCTTTTATTTATCTGTGTCTCGCTCCACGGGGACTATCTGACCCGCTAATTCAGCGTTTCCAACGTTTTTGACACACTGACCAAACTAGTCACTGAGGATACGAAACAAAAAGAGAGAGGTTTGAAGGAGCCTCTTAAAAAAGGAGACTTGGATAGGATGGTGGTTCAATGGTTAGCACCACTGCATCACAGCATCAGGGACCTGGGTTCAATTCCACCCTCAGGCAACTGCCTGTCTGAAGTTTGCACATTCTCTGTATGGATTCCCTTCGGGTACCCTGGTTTTCTCCCACAGTCTAAAGATGTGCAGGTTAGCACACATATATTTTGTGTGGTGAATTTTTTTGGTACTTTCAGAGTTACATTGCACTTTGCTCAAAAACCACATACATTCATGTCGAACTCTGAGCTCAAAAACTGCATGAATTTATGTAAAACTCTGTTATCTCACTTTTTAGATTAGAATCAATCTAAACATCAGGTCATAGACAGAGAACACAGGGGACTAACACCTTCAACATATTGTCTAGCTAACACCATTGTGAACAGTTAACCCAAGAATGCAACTTTAAAAAAAAGGGTTTTGTGAAAGAAGTGAAATTATCACTGTATTCTAACAGATGAAAGGCTTAACAGACAATCAATTCTTCAATGTATAATTTCAGTTACATCACACTGCAAATTTGTGCTATAAATTCTGTGTTACGATCGAGCCCTCCACAATCACCTGATGAAGGAACGTCGCTCCGAAAGCTAGTGTGCTTCCAATTAAACCTGTTGGACTAAAACCT
>NC_057734.1:47529877-47533507 GCF_004010195.1 Chiloscyllium plagiosum
GCCTGTCCAGTCCCATCAGGAGTTTATATGTTTCTGTGAGATTCCCTCATTCATCTAAATCCCAGCCAGTAAAAGCCCAGTCGATCCACTCTTTCCTCATATGCCCGTCCTGCCATCCCGGGGATCAGTCTGGTGACCCGTCACTGTGCTCCCTCAATAGCAATGTCCTTCCTCAGACTAGGAGGCCAAAACTGCACACAGTACACAGGGTGTGGCCTCACCAAGGCCCTGTAACAACTGCAGCAAGACATCCTTACTCCGATACTCAAATCCTCTCACTGTGAAGGCCAGCATGCCATTAGCTTTCCTCACTGCCTGCTGCACCGGCGTGCCAACCTTCAGTGACTGTTCCCACCATGACACCCAGGTCTCACTGCACCTCACCTTCTCCTTAACTGTCAACATTCAAATCATAATCTGCCTTCCTGTTTTTGTGACCGAAGTGGATAACCTCACGTTTATCCATATTATTCTGCACTTGCCAAGTATTTACCCACTCAGCCAGACTGTCCAAGTCACCCTGCAGCCTCTTACCACTCTCCTCACAGTGTACACTGCCACCCAGATTAATCTTGGCCGCAAATGCCATTCAATTTGTTTGTCCAAATCATTAATTAAATACAATAGAACCTCGATTATCCGATTTTCAGATTAACTGAACAAGATCTCAAGGTCCCTTAAAAACCGGCATTTAGGCAACTCAGCCTTCAGTTACAGTTAAACGGCATTATGGTGTGCACTGCCAGATAACCAAGAAACGTTCAGATAACCCGCACTCATAAATTACCGCTTGTCTCCAGTTATCCAAACAAAATACTCCTCGCCCATCTCGTTCAGATAATCGAGGTTCTATATATTGTGAACAGTTGGGATCCCAGCACTGAACCCAGCGGCACCCACTCAATACTGCCTGCCACTCTGAAAAGGACCCGTTTATTCCAACTCCCTGCTTCCTGGCTATCTAAGTCAATACATTACCTCTGATGCCATGAGCTTTAATTTTCCTCACTTAACTCTCATGTGGAACCTTGTCAAAAGCCTTTTGAAAGTCCAGATACATAACATCCACCCTTGTGCACTCTACTGGTCACATCCTCAGAAAATTCCAGAAGATTTGTCAAGCATGATTTTCATTTAGCGAATCCATTCGGACCAGGACTGATCCTGTCACTACTTTCCAAACGCTCAGTTATTACAGCCTTAACAATTGACTCCAGCATTTTCCCCCACCACTGATGTCAAGCTAACCAGCCCATAATTCCCCATTTCCTCTCTCCCTCCTGTGTTAAAGAGTGCGGTTATATTAGCGACAGTCCAGTCTATTACAACTTTTCCAGAGTCTACATAACGCTGGAAAATGTTCACCAATGCATCCATTATTTCTATGGCCACTTCCTTAAGTAGTCTGGGATGCACAGCATCAGGCCCTGGTTTTATTGGGTTTTAATCCCATCAATTTCCCCAGTACCACTTCCTGACTCATAAGGATTTCCTTCAGTCCTTCCTTCATGTTTGACCCTCTTTCCCTTAGCATTTCCAGAAAGTTATTTGTGTACTGCTTGGTGAAAACAAACCCAAAGAATTTCTTCAACTGGTCTGTCATCTCTTTCTTATCCATTATAAATTCACCTGGTTCTAACAACAAGGGACCTACATTTGTCTTCACCAGTCCTCTTCTCTGCACGTATCTATAGAAGCTTTTGCAGTCAGTTTTTAATGTTTTCCGCAAGCTTACTTTCATATTCTATTTTCCCTTTTTGAATCTAACCCTTTATCCTCCTCAGCTAAATTGTAAATTCTCCCAGTCCTCAGGTTTGCTGCTTTTTCTGGCCAATTTATCTGCCTCCTCTTTGGCTTTCACACTATCCCTGAATTCCCTGGTTAGCCACCTTCCCTGTTTTACTCTTACACCAGACAGGGATGTACAAATGTCTGTCAACGCCTATCGACTGTCGACCCTTTAAGTATCCTTGCCAGCTTATCCTAGCCAATAATACCATCAAAGTTAGCTTTCTTTGTGTAGGGATTCCATGATTCTATGATCTACTTCAAGTAACTTCTCTGTTGACTATTTCCACAAGCTTTACCCTATTGTCTGAATATAGTTCCACTGAAGATGTCCATTTCTATTTGCAATGTCCTAATTTTACTGGAACAATGCTATCAATGTCCATTGTAATTGTTAAAACTACAATTGTCTTTTTGACATTTTCTCTTTCCTAAGAGAACAAATCCAAAATGATGCTTTTTTGCCAAAGTGGCTGGTGACTATACAGCCTGTTCCCACTCTAAAAGAAATTACATCCCACCTATGACTACTAAAATTGCAAAAGTCTCAAAACAGGGTCTGACAAGTGTTTTGTACAGCAGAGTTGCCAGTCCACTGCTGACTGGGAACATAAGACCATAAGAAATAGGAGTGGAAGTAAGGCCATTCGGCCCATCGAGTTCACTCCACCATTCAATCACAGCTGATGGGCATTTCAACGCCACTTACCCCCACTCTCCCTGTATCCCTTAATTCCTTGCGAGATCAAGAATTTATCAATCTCTGCCTTGAAGACATTTAACGTCCCGGCCTCCACTGCGCTCCGTGGCAATGAATTCCACAGGCCCACCACTCTCTGCCAGAAGAAATGTCTCCTCATTTCCGTACTAAATATACCCCCTCTAATTCCAAGGCTGCGCCCACAGGTCCTAATCTCCCTGCCTGACAGAAACAATTTCTCAGGGTCCACCCTTTCTAAGCCATGAATTGTCTTGTAAGTTTCTTTTAGATCTCCCCTCAATCTTCTAAACCCGAATGAATACAATCCCAGGATCTTCAGCATGTTTACAGGAATCTGTTACGGGGTGACTGTGGCAGCCAGTCAGTCGACCCAGATCCTGCCAAATGGAGAGCTGGTGTAAATGAGAAATCTCTGACTACAATGCTCCAGTGGAATAAAATATTGAAAGAGATAAAGACATGTGAAATGTACGAACCATTTATGTTGGCCAGAGCTGTGCTATCCAAAAAGGCAACATCACTGTTTTCCTTTACCAAACACCTGCAAGAAAATACGGAAAAAAAAACAATTACAACATTTAAAAGACGTGAACAGGGAAGATTCAGAGGGATATGGGCTAAATGCAGGCAAATGGGACTAGTTTGGTTTGGGAAACCTGAACGAGTTGGGTCGAAGGGTCTGTCTCTACCTTAGAAACATAGTTGCCTTAGAATCCTGTTAATTGGTGCTCCTGCTGAAGAGCTTCTGCTTGAAACATCGATTCTCCTGCTCCTCGGATGCTGCCTGACCTGCTGTGCTTTTCCAGCACCACCCTCTTGTCTCTGATCTCCAGCATCTGCAGTGCTCACTTGCTCCGAGTTTTTCCTCCTGCCGAGCTGAAAGCTGATTATTATCGAGGTGCCCATTTTGATTTAAAGAACCTCCTTGGATCATGGTTTGCTCCTGGTGTTGATCACACTGACACACATAAAGTTGTTAGGTGCACCCCAACGACATGTCCTCCTAAAAGGTTTTGTTAGGAAAGGCCAGTGAGATGATTTAAGATGTGGTCTCACTGAGCAATATACCCGGGCGATAGCTGCTGCACAGATAGAACATAGAACATAGAACATAGAAGAAT
>NC_057734.1:47534007-47575659 GCF_004010195.1 Chiloscyllium plagiosum
GTCAACTCGTAGGCACATTTTCAATTAGCAATCTCCTGCATAAGTTTGCTCAATATCCGAGCGTCCACTGCACCCTGGGGTAATGAATTCCACACATTCTTGACCCTTTGAGAGAAATAATTTCTCCTCATTCTGTTTAAATCTGTTTTGTAGTGAAATGCCAGGTTGTGTTGGCTGTAGCTGTGTGTTGTTCCTTGTGGTTCTGTTTGTAGTTCCATTTGATGAATGATTGTGGGTATTGGAGATATCACTGTCACCTCATCTCTGCTTTGATCAATGCTATCTATTGAGATGACTATGTACTGTAACTGCCTGCACCCTTGTACTCAATGTTCCTTTTCCCTTTACCTCCAGGGCCCTAATTCTGAGTGACCGTGATTCCTTTCAGCAGCACCTTGATCTTTGTAGTATCCACATCTTCCAATCAGAAACTGGAATGAGCTCATAGTGAAGTGATTTTTGGCTCCTGATTGTTAACAGAGTCAGGCAACGCCCTGTACAATACGTCGATTATAAGTTGAGTGTTGGGACTCTCCTGCCTGTGGATCTGATCGGAACTTCAAGCAACCATTTCGACTTCATCTCCAACCCAGCTCCAGCTCCTTCCTTCAGCACCAACCACACTTGCTAAATGAGGAAAAGGGCAAAGTTCATTGAGCAATAAAACTCCCATCAATCCAACCACAGCCGATTCCGACACGAGGTAAGGGAAACCCCAGCAGTGGAGAGTTTTGGGATCCATCGATTTTAAAGGCGCCTATTTCTCCCAAGCATATTACACTTGCCATATTATGTTCATCATTTCAGATATGGTAATGTGCCTCAAAATAACTGTCATATTGAAGATTTGAGTGAATAGCTGTTGTCTGATTCTGCTTTGTCCCGTAGAGCTATCACGTGCTGAGGGCTTGCATTGAATGTCTCTGCGTGCACAGACTGTATCCTTTCTGTCCTGAGTAACATGCATTGGTGAAAATCAAACATTCTTGTTTTTTTTCCCTCTCTGACCAGAAGCTTGGCAGCCGTGTTCTGGCGATTTGGAAATTATCCCCCACAGGTGCTTGTGCAAATGGAAGGAAATAATTGGCGAATTATTTTATTTAAATTCTCAACCAGGACTCTGTCACTAATTGTCTTGCTTCAACCACTGTAGCAAATACAGCCTCTTCACATTGAATTTTCCTCACTTGTGCTGTGCTTTTGAAATTTCCATTTTTGCAAATACTTTAATAGTTTTACCTTGAATGATATCGCCACTCGTAGCATTCCATGTCTAAATACTCTATTTACTTCACCCTTGTATCTTTAACTAGGAAACTCCTGACTCTGTCACTCTGTTACTGACTCCTCATCCAGTGTAACAGTCCCTCTTCCGCTCTTAGCCAGTGCTGCATGGTTCACACCGCATAGCTCCTGCTGTTCACACTCTACTTTAGGTCTCTGCGAAATAGATTATTGCCTGCAAATTTGCTGATCATACAAAGCCAGCTGGGAATGTAGACTGCAGAGGATACAAAGACACTGCAAAGAGGGTGAACAACACGATGACGGGTGAAATGCAACTTGAAGGTGTGTGTGTTAGGTCAGAAACACAGAATAAATTGGAAAAGTTGTGTAGTTTGATGTTCAGGGAGACTTGGACATACTTGTATCAGGAGCACTGAGTTAACGTGCAGGAATGTTCCGAAGTCGAACTTCAGATCGAGTGGACCTGAGTACAAGAACTGAGAAGTCTTTCAATACAATTCTGTCGGATGTGATGAGAACACAGTGCCTCGTGTTGTTCTCCATATCTCAAAGTGAATGCACTGACACTGGAGACTTTGTGGCAGCATCCCAGCCCCTGAGTTCCCAGTGTCGGTCTTAAGCACTGAGGAAAGAATCTTCATAACATGGACAGACAAGGGGACACCACCTGTAAATGCTTCCAGCTTACACCAGGCTGGCAGAGAGGGAGAGGTGCCTGTTTGTCCCATGGTTGGTGCTGCTTGTGGCTTACACTCAAACATACATGTTGCAGTCCTATGTTGTCATGGCAACTCAGGCTCCTGTAGCTGTAATGTACTTGTGTTAAAGGTGCTGTACAAAAGGCTCAATAGACAGGTCCCTGTGGTGAGAGGTTTAAATTATGATGTGAGTCTGACTTTCCTGGGCCAGTTTAAAAGCATGAGGGAGCATCAAATTGGGAGAGATAACCATTGAACAATATGTTGAGGGTTCAACCAAGGATTTTGGATCTGGTGATGTGTTATGAGGCAGGTTTAAAAAATGGCCTCAGCTGAAAAGATTCTCTAGGATACAGTGACCATAACATGCGTTCAGTTTGGGAAACTTCGGGCAGAAGCCAAGGTGTTAAACTTGAATAGGGGTAATTGAGGGCAGAGCTGGCTAGAGGGGACTGGGAAAACTGTTCAGCATTTTCAGCATTGCTGCATGCAACTAAAGGATTGGTGCTGGGGCGAGCTACTTAGGAACATACCTTACAGATTTGGATGAGAGGAGTGATTCACTGTGATCTGATTTGCGGATGACCCAAAAATAAGGAAGGAGGCATGTTCTGCTGACAGTCTGCAGAGGATTGTAGACAGGGTAACTGAGTGGGCAAAATCTTGATAGAATATCATGTGGGGAAAATGTACCCTTTGGCAGGAAGGGTACATACTGTTGCACCTCAGCCACGTCTTGTACAAATTCAGCATCAATTCTACGCCCTCGTATTCGATATCCCTCTGTGTAAGATCAAGAATAGCCAAGGTCTTTTCCCCAGGATAGTGGAATCCGAAACCAGAGAGCATAGGTTTAAGGTGCGAAAGGAAAGATTTAAAGGGGAATTAAGGGGCAGTTGTTTCATAATGAGGGTGTATGGAATGAGCTGCCAGAAGAAGTGGTGGAGACTGGTACAATTACAATATTTTAAACGGTGTCTGGATATGTATATGAGTATAGCAAGGGTTTAGAGGGATGTGGGCCAAATGCTGGCAAACGGGCATAGATTAATGTAGGATATCTAGTTGGCATGGGCGAGTTGGACTGAAGGGTCAATTTCTGTGGTTATACAACTCTCGGACTCTAACTCCAATCCCATTATAGCCTCTCCACTTGTATGCCGTGCCCTCTGACAGCTACTTACAAATCCACCTCATCACCTCCCTCTCCCTCTTTCTGTTCCAGTAAAGAAATGAGAATCTCTTGTTGTGGAACTGCGCAACGTGGAGGTACAGTCTGTTTTCTGGCAAGTCAGCTTCTTGCATTGAGCGTCTCCTACCTGCCCGCGTTTAGGTTTGACCCCCAACATCTAGCTCCTGGGAGAAGCTTTGTTGGAAGCAGTCCCAGAACTGTCACACTGCACAAGGAAGCCATTTGACCCAGTGAGGATTTAGATCAGAGTGGTGCTGGAAAAGCACAGCAGGCCAGGCAGCATCCGAGGAGCAGGAAACCCAGTGAGTTAGTACAAGAGCAGCTTGGCCCATTCCCGTTGTCCTATATTTCTTTATTGTTGTAAATTTGCTTGGCAAATTCCCTTTGGATCATCCTGACAGAACTTACCTCAAGCTAGTATGTTTTAGATGCTGCCTGATGTGTGTGTTTAAATAAAAACTAATTCCCCTCACAGTTTCTTCTCCTGTTCCCTTTAAATTAGTGCCCTTTGGTTTTCAACGTTCTCCCAATAGCACCAGCTTCCCTCATATATGTTTCATAATTTTCAAATAATTTAAATCTCTCTCAACTATTCCTGTCCAAGGACAGCAATCTGAACTCTTGCAGTCAGTGCTTCCCACAGCTTTTCCTGCTGGGACTTTGTTCCCAATCTTGTGTGCCCTCACAGTGGGGAAGAGCTGGGTGAGAATGGTGGTGGTGTTGAGAGATCTGTGCCAGCCTTTACCCCAGAGTTTTACTTGGACGGTTATGGGACCCCACTCACCCACCTTTTACAGTTTTCACAATCTTTCTGATCTCTTGTGTTCATGGATGTAGGTTTGCTCGCTGAGCTGGAAGGTTCATTTTCAGACGTTTCGTCACTGTACTCTGTAACATCTTCAGTGAGCCTCCAGATGAAGCACTGGTGGTGTAGCCCACTTTCTCTTTATATGTTGAGGTTTCCTTTGGTTGGTGATGTCATTTCCTGTTCTTTTTCATAGGGGGTGGCAAATGAGATCCAAGTCCATGTGTTTGTTGATAGAGTTCGGGTTGGAGTGCCATGCTTTGAAGAATTCTCATGCATGTCTCTGTTTGGCTTGTCCTAGGATGGATGTGTTGTCCAGTTGAACTGGTGTCATTCCTTATCTGTCTGTAAGGAGTGGGTCATGTGTTTAGTTCTGGGGTTGCCATTGACCAGAATCTATGCCAACCATATGTGACTCAAGCCGGTCAGAGCAATTTCAGCAATGAGTAACTCCCCTCCTTCCTCCCCAAAGCCTGACAATCTACAAGGGACAAGACAGGAGTGAGATGGATTACTCCCCACTTGCATGGATGGAGGCTGCTCCAACAACACAGGAAGCTTGACACCATCCAGGACAAAGCAGCCTGCTTGATTGGCACCACATCCACAAGTGTCCACTCTCTCCTCCACTGATGCTCAGTAGCAGCAGTGTGTACTAGCTACAGCGTGCACTGCATAAAAGTTTAGCATTTTCCAAACCCAAGACAACTTCCATCTCGAAGGATGAGCAGTGGATGCTTGGGAACACCACTTGGTGCAAGTTCCCCTCCAAGACACTCTGTTCCTTCACTGTCGCTGGGTCAAAATCCTCGAATCCCCTCCCTGAGGGCATTGTGGGTTAACCCCCAGCAGGTGGACTGCAGCGGTTCCAGAAAGCAGGTCACCCCCCACCTTCTCAATGGAGCATCGAGGGACGGGCACTCAATGCTGACCCAGCCAATGACAGCTGTGTCTGGTAAATATATTAAAGTTTTTCTTTAGTTTATTTGCCTCTTCCCACCCTTTCTGTGCCTTATTCTTCCTTGCTAATGTTGTATTCAGATTCCCATCTCCCAAGCCAAGTGGATTAAAGCTTTCCCAATGGGCACTATCAAACTGCCCAATGAGGACAGTGGACTGCACTCCCGGCCTGTCCTTAACTCCCCTCTGTCACCAGTTCCACTGCGTCAGGAATCTGCAGCCCTTGTACCTGCAGACCAGGTTCTCCAACCCCACACTCATCTACTTTGTCCCCTGAATTTCCAGTCGGGACACAGTTCCCATTTCATTCCTGATCCCTGACCACTGCTAGCTGTGATGTGTGTCAGTATGGGTGGTGCTGGATTGCGCCGTGCGCGCTGTAAGTTTTCCTCCCTCTGTGCTATCTGCTGTAAGTGTTCAATGTACACACCACTCGAAGTTGGCTGCTTTTGTTTATTATTGAGCTGGTTTGTGGGCTGCTGGTCAGTCTGCAACTGGAGCTGTGTTCACCTCTGCACATCACCCTTTTGAGGAACGACGTCAGGGCTTTCGAGGGGGCTCAGCGGAGTTAACCAGAAACACAATGCAGACGTCCTGTTCTGTGGGGAGACCAGAAAAGCAGTACCTCCTTAGAGCACAGAACGTGCAGAGACTTAATAGAGGGGTTCAAAATAAAACTGTGTTCTGATGGAGTAAATGATTTGTGCAGGCAGTAAACTTGATGAGCAGGAAAAGGCCATTTGGCCCGTCAAGCCTACCTTGCCTTCAGTAGTTGACCTGATCGTGACCTTTCCTGCCTGTTTTCTCCCCATGACCTTTTACTCCCTCGCCAATCACAAATCTATCTAAATCAGCCCTGAATGTACTTGATGATTCAGTCTCCACTGCACTCAGACCGAGAAATCCAGTGTCTTAGCAGCCTTTGAAAAGAAATTCCTTCTTAAATGGGAAGTTTTTTTTTTAAATTGCCCTCACTCTCGGTTGTCCTTTTGAGAGAAACAGTTTATCAGCCTCCGAATCCTGTCCTTCACTAAGATCAGCTCTCTCAGTTCCAATCGGTTTCCATGTCCCGACATAATTCTGTGTTGCACCCGTGTGCTAACTTTGAGTTTGGGTTATGAGGTCCCCCAGACCTGCCATGCCACACAGCTCTCTGCAGTCTCTCTCCGTTTCGTTCATGGCCCCAATCTTCCGTGGAGCATCAGTCATCATCAGTGTCACTCCACTCCTCCTTTTGCCTGTCATCCCCCGGTTGGATCTTGAGACCCCTGCATTGGCTGCGTGATGTGGAATGATTGAGACGTTTGCCAGCCCTAAAGCAGCCCGTTTACACGGACTCTGCTTCCTAGAGGCTCACTGATCTTCTATCATGCTAAAATGCGCCCCCCCCTTGGGCTGTAACCTTTTATGTAGCATCTTACCAAATGTCTTTAGGGAATCCAAATAGACTACACCGACTGGATCCCTGCTATCCACCCTGCTTGTTCATCCTAAAAAGCATCTAAATTTGTCAAACAAAAGTTTCTATTGATTTAAAAACAGTGTTGACTCTGCCTGAGTATGTTATGATCTCAGGAGAAAGTGAGGACTGCAGATGCTGGAGATCAGAGCTGAAAATCGTGTTGATGGAAAAGCGCAGCAGGTCAGGCAGCATCAAAGGAGCAGGAGAATCGACGTTTCGGGCATGAGCCTGATTCCTGAAGAAGGGCTTATGCCCGAAACGTCGATTCTCCTGCTTCTTGGATGCTGCCTGACCTGCTGCGCTTTTCCAGCAACACATTTTTTTCAGCTATGTTATGATCTTCTCAACATCTCACCATTCCCTCTTTAATAGTGTGTGCTAGTGTCTCCCCGGTGCCAGTTATGACACTCACTCGTCTGTGATTTCTGCCTCTTTTTTTTTAAAAGAGTCACTACACTTGCATTTCTCCAATTTACTGGGTCTCCAGAATTTCAGGACTTGTGGGAAGATTCCAAGTATTATCCGCTATCTCTGCAGACATGTTCAAACCCCCTGATCTCGGTGTTGGGTGTCGGGGACCTATTGGATCTCCGAGTCATTACTTTTTCTAGAGTGGTTGCTTTAAGTTCTTCCTTTCTCCCCTCTTGGTTTTATGCTGTTCCGAGGATCCTTATTGATTCTTCTACCATGAAAATTGAAAAATACTTAACACCGTTTAACACTACTCAACGTTTCATTGTTTGCCATTATTAATTCCCAGTCTCTCTCTCTCTCTCTCTCTCTCTCTTTCTTTCTCTCTTTCTCTCTTTCTTTCTTTCTCTCTTTCTCTCTTTCTCTCTTTCTCTCTTTCTCTCTTTCTCTCTTTCTCTCTTTCTCTCTTTCTCTCTTCCTCTACCAATAAAAGCCAGTACGCCATATGCCTTCCTCACCGCACTATTTACCTGGGTGGCAACTTTTCCCTTTCCTTTTTTCCTTCCTTCCTTCCCTTTCCTTTTTTCCTTCCTTCCTTCCCTTTCCTTTTTTCCTTCCTTCCTTCCCTTTCCTTTTTTCCTTCCTTCCTTCCCTTTCCTTTTTTCCTTCCTTCCTTCCCTTTCCTTTTTTCCTTCCTTCCTTCCCTTTCCTTTTTTCCTTCCTTCCTTCCCTTTCCTTTTTTCCTTCCTTCCTTCCCTTTCCTTTTTTCCTTCCTTCCTTCCCTTTCCTTTTTTCCTTCCTTCCTTCCCTTTCCTTTTTTCCTTCCTTCCTTCCCTTTCCTTTTTTCCTTCCTTCCTTCCCTTTCCTTTTTTCCTTCCTTCCTTCCCTTTCCTTTTTTCCTTCCTTCCTTCCCTTTCCTTTTTTCCTTCCTTCCTTCCCTTTCCTTTTTTCCTTTTCCTTTTTATATGCTTCAAAAAAAATCTGTTTTCTTTTATTTCTCCCATGCACTAATATTTTCCTTGCTGGTTCCCAAACTTTGATCTTTTCACTGACTAATCATATATCATGCACATTTTCTCTGTTTGATAGTTTAGAGCTGATGGGTATGTCCTTTTCTGTGTTGTTTTCTTCATTGAAATATATATATATTAGAGGGTTATGGACTATCTCCATAAATGTATGCCTTTGGTTCCATCCCCTAACCTTTTAATGTCTGTTCCCAGTCTGCTTTAGCCAGCCCTTTCACTCTGACTCTTTCCGTAAATGCTTCCAGACCTGCTGAGATTCTCCAGCAATTTTTGTTTTTCAGTCTTTCTTTCTTTCTTAATGGTTAATACGTCACATTTCCTTACTTGAGCTATCTGTTCATTTTTTTGCCCTTTATATACACGAGGCTGAGACTGTTATCCAACTCGGAAACTGAAAGGTGAAATTCTAAATGTTATGATCACTGTTGCTTAAAGGATCCTTTACTATGGGTTAGTAATCCTGACTCATTACACATTGCCATGTCTAAAATAGCCTACTCCCGAGTTAGCACCATAGCATATGGCTCAAAGAAATTGTCCCAAATAATGTATCATCTTGGCTTTTATCTTCCAATTTGAATAATCAGAAAAGATGTTGCCAGGGTTGGAGGATTTGAGCTAAAGGGAGAGACTGAATAGGCTAGGGTTTTTTTCCCTGGGGTGACAGAGGCTGAGGGGTGACCTTGTAGAGGTTTATAAAATCATGAGGGGCGTGGATAGGGTAAATAGACAGGGTATTTTCCCTGGAGTGGGTGAGTCCAGAACTAGAGGGCATAGGTTTAGGGTGAGAGGGGAAAGATATAAAAGAGACCCAAGGGGCAACCTTTTCATGCAGAGGGTGGTATGTGTATGGAATGAGCTGCCAGAGGATGTGGTGGAGGCTGGTACAATGGCAACATTTATGAGGCATATGGATGGGTCTTTGAATAGGAAGGATTTGGAGGGATATGGGCCGGGTGCTGGCAGGTGGGACTAGATTGGGTTGGGATATCTGGTCAGCATGGACAGGTTGGACCGAAGGGTCTATTTCCATGCTGTACATCTCTATGACTCTGACTCTATAAAAACCATGAAGAGTTATTGTATTGTCTTTCCTAGAAGCCCCTGTTTCTAAAAAAAAACAAGTTGTTTGTTTTACATCGTAGCTAATATTAGCTGGTCCAAAAGCTACTCCAATAGTCTTATGGGACTTATTTTTCATTGCTATTTTCATTTGCTATTTTTCACCTCCAGTCTCTACCTTTTTCACTCTTCTGAACAAAAGTCACCCCTTGGTAATACTGTCCCTTAATAACAGCTCATCCACCCATCCAGTCCTCTGCAATTCCGTATACCTCTGAATATTCCAGTCACACCTTTGATCACCTTGCAGCCACGTTTCTGAAGAAGGGTCACCGGACCCGAAACATGAATTCTGATTCTCTCCGTAGAAGCTTCCAGACCTGCTGAGATTCTCCAGCAATTTTTGTTTTTCAGTCTTTCTTTTTAATGGTTAATCTGTCACATTTCCTTACTTGAGCTATCCGTTCATTTTGTTTGTCATAAATCTCGCTCTCACCCTCATAGAGTCATATTTACATCCAGCACTGAAACAGACCCTTCGGCCCAACTCGTCAATGCTGACCAGGTTTCCTAAACTGAGCTAGTCCCATTTGCCTGTGTTCGGCCTATATCCTTCTAAACCTTGCCACGTACCTGTCCAAATGTCTTTTAAGTGTTGTTATAGTTGTACCCACCTCCATCATTTTCTCTGGTACCTCATTCCATGCTTGCACTACCCTTTGGGTGAGAAAATGTTTCCCCTCCAATCCCTTTGAAATCTTTCCCTTCTCACTTTCAACGTATGCCCTTTAGTTTTGGATTCCCCGATGCCCCTGGGGAAAAGATCTCTGATATTTACCCTATCTGTGCCCCTTCTGATTTTACAAATCTCAGTAAGGTTACCCCTCAGCCTCCGATGCTCCAGTGAAAAGCATCCCAGCCTGTCCAACCTCTCCCTGTAGCTCAAACCCTCCAGTGTCATTAATCTTTTTTTTTTGCATCCTTTCCAGTTTAAGAACATCTTTCCTGTAGCATGGCGACCAGAATTGTACGCAGAGTTATGGTCTTACCAATGTCATGACATCCCAACTCCTGTACTCAATGCTGTGACTAATAAAGATAAGCATGCCAAAAGGCTTTTTCACTGCCCTGTCTACCTGTGACACCACTGCCAAAGAACTGTGTATCTGAACCCCTAGGTCTCCCTGTTTGGCACCGTTCCCCAGAGTCCTACCATTAACTGTGAAATTCCTGCCCTAGTTTGCCTTACCAACATGTAACACCTCACATTTATCAAAATTAAACCCCATCTGTCACTCCTCAACCCACGAGCACAATTCGTCAAGATCCCACTGATCAGTATGTGCTGTGAAGACAGACGTGGAAGCGAGGGAACTCCGAAATAAGCAGTGATATTGAAAAGAATCCACATTTCAGAAGAGGTGGTGCTGGAGGTCTTAAAACTTATAAAAGGCAGATAAATCCCCATTACCTGATCAAGTCTATTCCAGGACATTGTGGGAAGCGAGGGAAGAAATCGCTGGGCCCCGAGCAGAGACATCTATATCATCAACAGCCACCACTGAGGTGCCGGAAGATTGGAGAGTGGCAAATATTGTGCCATTCTTTAAGAAAGGCAGTAAGGAAATGCCAGGGAACTAAAGCCTGGCGAGCCTACACATCAGTGGTGGGTAAGTTGTTGGAGGGGATAACCTTTTTTCACTGTCCACTATACCACCAGTTTTGGTGGCATCTGCAAATTTACTAACTATGTCTTTTCATCTAAATTGTTTATATAAATGACAGACAAAAGTGGACCCAGCACCAATCCCTGTGGAACATCTCTGGTCGTGGAACATCTCTGGTCACAGACCACCAGTCTGAAAGACAACCCTCCACCACCACCTTCTGTCTCCTACTGTCTTGTCAATTTTATATCCAATTGGCAAGCTTACTCTGAATTCCATGTGATCTAATCTTAGTAACAATGCAATACCTTATCAAAGGCCTTGCTAAAATCATGGACACAACGTCCACCACTCTGCCTTCATAAATCTGTTTCATCATCTCTTCGAAACATTCAACCGAATTCAATCATGTACAGTAGATGCTGTCTCTATGTCCCCTCCAACAACATACCTACCACTGATATTTGGCTCGCCAGGCTATAGTTCCCTGGCATTTCCTTACTGCCTTTCTTAAAGAATGGCACAATATTTGCCACTCTCCAATCTTCCGGCACCTCATTTGGTGGCTGTCTCTGCTCGGGGCCCAGCGATTTCTTCCCTCGCTTCCCACAATATCCTGGAAGAGACTTGATCAGGTAATGGGGAATTATCTGTCTTTTTATAAGTTTTAAGACCTCCAGCACCACCTCTTCTGAAATGTGGACTCTTTTCAAGATCACTTCTTATTTCTGAGTTCCCTCACTTCCACGTCTGTTGTCACAGCACGTACTGATGAGGAAACTCCTTTAGAATCTCGCTTGTTTGCTGTGGTTCCGCAGATAGGTGACCTGATTGATTTTAAGGAACCCTATTCTCTTCCTTCTCCTTTTGCCCTTATCATGTAGAAGCTCTTACAATTCTCCTTAACCTTATTTGCCAGAGGTCTCATGCACCCTTTTTGCCTTCCTGGTTTCCCTCTGAAAGTATCCTCCTATTGCCCTTGTACTCCAGAGATTCACTCAGTCCCTGCTGTCTCTGCCTGATGTGTGGACCAGAACCTCAATACCTCAAGTCATCCAGTGTTCCCTCCTGCTCCTGCCAGCCTTACCCTCCATTCTCACGGGCGTATGAACTCGGAACTTTTATTCCCTGACGTTTGAAAGCCTCCCGCTTGCCAGGTGTCCCTTTGCCTACCAACAGCCCATACAATCAGCTTTTGTAAGTTCCTGTCTAACACCATCAAAATTGGCCTTATCGGCCAGTCTTACCCTTTTCCCTAACTATTGTAAAGCTAATAGGGTTATGGTCACTGGTCCTGAAGTGCTCCCTGACTGCACTTTCATCACGTATCTGTCTTATTTCCTAAGTGGAGGTCAAGTTTTGCCCCTTCTGTAGTCGGGCTATTTACAGATTGATTGTGAAAATCTTCTTGTCAACACTTAACAAATTTCTCTCCATCCAAGCCTTTAACGCTGTGGCAGTCCCAGTTGATATTCGGAACATTAAAATCCCTTCCTATTACAACCCTATTATTCTTTCAGCTGTCTCTCTATATATTTTCTCCTTGATTTCCAGCTGACTATTTGAGGGCCTGTAGTATAATCCCATCAAATTGATCACCCCCTTCTTATTTCTTAGTTCCACCCATATAACTTCACAAGACAATTCCCAAGGAATATCCTCCCCAAGTACAGCTGCTCATCAAAAATGCAACTTGCCCTCCCCCCCCCACCCCCCCCTTGCCTCCCCTTCTCACCTTCCTAAATCATAGAACATTGACCATTCCTGTCTGTTCCTCAGCTGTGTTTCTGTAATAACTATGATATCTCTGCCACATGTGCCCATCCACACTCCGAGTTCATAGAGTCCTACAGTACGGAGACAGACCCTTCAGCCCACACTGTTCCATGCCGACCAAAATGTCCATCCACGCTAACCCCATTTCCCTGCCCATATCCTTCCAAATTTTTCCTCTCCATGTACTTGTCCAAATGCCTTTTAAATGTTGTTCATGTACCTGCCTCAACCACATGCGTACCACCTTCTGTATAAAAAAGTTGCCCCTCAGGTTCCCTCTTATTCTCTCCCCTCTAACCTTAAACTGATGCCCTCTTGTCCTTGATTTCCCCAACCCTGGGAAAAAGACTGAGTGCATTCACCTTATCCATGCCTGTCATAATCTTGTACACCTCTATAAGGATATCAGGCCCTTGAGCCTTGGAAACATCTTTGTAAATTTCTTTTGGACTCTTTCCAGTGTAATAGCATCCTTCCTACAGCGAGGTGACCAAAACTGAACACAATACTCCCATGTGCGGCCTTACCAAGGTTTTGTACAACTGCAGCATACTTCCCCAATTTGATCTGCCTCCCGCCCTGGATCTGTGGTCGGTGGGAGGATAAACCAGGCACATCCTCCCCCACTTCCCTCAATCCCTTGCATTTACCTCTCTGCAGCTGGCACTCCCATTTGAGTAAGGTGGGACTGTTTGTTGTGTGCGCAGTCTGGTATCTTGTCACCCCCACCCCTCAAAAAGAAAATCTCAGTTGGTTTGTCTGAGAGAGATCTTGGCTCTGTTCTGTGGGAGACTGCCCTGGCTCTGGATGCTGGAAGGTTGAATACTCGATTTGTGGGAGGAAGGGGAATGTGATGGGGACAGAAATGTGGGTAATCTGACAGATACGAGTGAGAGCTCTGTCAACAGCAGAGAGAGGAATTCATGTCAGAAATGTAATTTTGGAAGTATCATTGCCACAGAAACACTGGGAGAGGGGAATGGAGTCCTTGCAGGAGCTGCATGTGAGGAGGAGTAATTAAGGTAGCTGTGAGAGTTGGTGGGTTTGCAGTGGATGTATTCCAGGAAATGCCAGGGGATTCTTGTGGAGCAGTGGTAATGTCCATACCTCTGAGCCAGGAGGCCCAGGTTCAAGTCCCATCTCCTCCAGGCGTGTGCAATACCATCCCCAAGGAAAATATCTCTGTCCCCATTTCCAGGGAGAGAAGGCAGGAAAGGTAAAGTTCTGTGATGGACCAGGTGGAAATTGAATGTAGAATGACATTTTAGTTTTGCAGTTTGCTCTCGTGTTTGCCCTAAATTCTTCAGGACCTACCGTCGCTATTTCTGACGTCATTGTCGTCCTAGTTGTCTCTTCCCCTCACAGGCTCAGTAATGAATGAGGCTGATTGGACAGAGCCTATCCTTGGTGTTTGTGTTAATTTAGCCCGTGCAGTGAGAGGAAGGGGCTGATTGTGGTCCTGCCTGGGCTGGAGAGGACAGAGTGGCTGAAATCGGTTGAGTGACTGATAGTGAGGATCTGCCTCTAAGTGAGGATCCGGCTGAGGGGTGCAGCGTTCCCCATAAACGTTGAGACTGATAGCTGAGTCAGCTGTCTCTCTGGGATGCTGTTCTTGAGGAAGGGACAGTTTTTTTTTTCCTTTTCTGTGAATTATCCATGCTCAGTGCCCAGGATATGGAGTGATTTTCTTCTGTGCAAGTGGGGAGGAGAGGAAAAGAGATGGCAAGAAACTGGCAGCTTCATCTATGTTGAGTCACAGCGATTGAAGCAAGATTGTGGGCGGCACGGTGGCACAGTGGTTAGCACTGCTGCCTCGCAGCGCCAGAGACCCGGGTTCAATTCCCGCCTCAGGCGACTGACTGTGTGGAGTTTGCACGTTCTCCCCGTGTCTGCGTGGGTTTCCTCCGGGTGCTCCGGTTTCCTCCCACAGTCCAAAGATGTGCAGGTCAGGGTGAATTGGCCATGCTAAATTGCCCGTAGTGTTAGGTAAGGGGTAAATGTAGGGGTATGGGTGGGTTACGCTTCGGCGGGTCGGTGTGGACTTGTTGGGCCGAAGGGCCTGTTTCCACACTGTAATCTAATCTAATCTAAAGATGGATTGTTTATTGTGTGCACCGTCTGGTGTCCTTCCAAATAACTTCTCAAAAAGAAATCTCAAATCAGTTTTCCAGTTTATCTCAAGGAGATCCTGATTTATTCCTGTGGGAGTCTGTTTAACCTGTCGCTGTAGAAACTGGGAGGCTGAATATTCATTCTGCAAATCTCGAACATATAATTTCAGACTCTCCACTGAATGTGAGAGTTGCCTGGGTTTGTGTTTAGCTCACTCAGTTCTGTTTTTATGCACACGTGCACACACAGGCATAGGCACATGCACATGTGCAGAGAGGCGCACGTGCGTGCAGGCCGCCACTCTGAAAGTGATTGCTCTGCAGCTTTCACTGCCCCTGTGGAAGTCTCAGAACCTCAGCGGTGAGTGAGAAAAATGTGGTGTGTCGCGCAGCCTTGGTTGCAAACTAGTAGCAGGAGGAGGTCACTTGAGCCTGCTCCACTCCCCTACGGTCATCACTGATCGTCCAACTCCTGGGTTGTGTCCCCTGTTGCTCTGAAAAGATTGCAAAGTGGGCGAGGGTTATGGGATATCGATATGAACCTGAGGCATTACAGAGGAAGATGATCATGCTCTGTTGATGGAGATCCACATTAAACACAATCAGTGTGAACTCCATTTCATATTATTTCAGGGATCAGCTTCTCCTTTTTAGATTTTAATTAGCTTACATTACAGTCTGGAAACAGGCCCTTCGGCCCAACAAGTCCACACCGACCCGCCGAAGCGCAACCCACCCATGCCCCTACATTTACCGCTTACCTAACACTACGGACAATTTAGCATGGCCAATTCACCTGACCTGCACATCTTTGGACTGTGGGAGGAAACCGGAGCACCCGGAAGAAACCCACGCAGACACGGGGAGAACGTGCAAACTCCACACAGTCCCGCCTGAGGCGGGAATTGAACCCGGGTCTCTGGTGCTGTGAGGCAGCAGTGCTAACCACTGTGCCACCGTGCCGCCCACGTGTGTTCTTTTGCTTTTTTTTGCGTGTGTTCTGAGGCTGGGGATGCCTTTTGGGTGTGTGCAGGATGGGGTTCCCCTTTAAATGCCCCCCATGAAATTAAGTTGCATTGTGAAATTTCTCACTGGATGCCAATGTTGCTGGTGAGGCCAGTGTTTGTTGCCTATCTCTAACAGACCTGGAAAAGTGGCTTTGAGCTATCTTCCTGAACACCTGTTGTATACTGTGTACGTACGCCCACAATGCTATTAAGGAGGGGGTTCAGTGATATATTTCCGAAACAGTGTGGTGAGTGACTTAGAATTTGAACACGCTGGTGTTCCCATGTATCTATGCCCTTGTCCTTCTAGATGGAAGTGGCCATGGGTTTGGAAGGTTCTGGCTAAGGATCTTTGGTGAATTCCTGCAGTGCATCTTGTAGGCGGAACACACCGCTGCTACTGAGCGTTGGTGCTGGAGGGAGTGGGTGGGTATGTGGTGCCAGTCAAGCAGCTGCTTTCTCCTGGATGGTGTCAAGCTGCTTGTGTGTCGGTGGAACTGCCCCTCATCCAGGCTGACGTGCCTTGTCGATATTTCCAACCTCTGACCTGCTATTGCAATCACAGTATTTATAAGGCGAGCCTCGATCAATTTCTGGTCAACGGTAAGCCCTATGCAGATAAGAACGTTAGTAAAGGGGAGCAGGATTAGGACACACAGCCACCCAAGCCTGCCCCAGCTATTCAACAAGTTCATGGTTAATCTGCACTAGGCCTCAACTCCCCTTTTGTGTAAGCTCCGCATAGATGTCAACTGCGAGATTTCAAACATCTATCTCCCTCCTCTTTCAATACTTTGTGATCCAACCCTTCAGCTCTATGCCATTGCATGTCAGAGTGTGTCGGTTGAATTCTCTCTTGTTGGAAATGGTCATTGCCTGGCACTTGTGTGACAGACAACATTTGCACCACCCATCAGCACCAACCTGAATATTGTCCTCATCTTGTTTCATTTGAACGTGGACTGTTTCAGGATCTGCGGAGTCTGGAATGGTGCTGAACATGGTGCAATTGTTGATGAACATTCACGGTCCATCCTTCTGATGGGCAGGAGGTCATTGATGAAGCAGCTGAAGGTGGTTGGACCAAGGAACTAGGGCTCTTGTGGCACAGTAGTAGTGTCCCCACTCTGAACCAAGAGTACAATCTGGCCTGCTCCAGTGTTCTGCTGTAACCCCTTTAACCAGGTTGAAGGCAAATATCTACGTTGAGATGTCCTTGGAAGGAGATGATTGACCTCCAACGACCTCCCTCCTTTGTGGTGGGCCTGACTCCAACCAGCAAAGGTTCACTCCTGATCCTTGCTGCCTCTCCTGTTGCTTGAGCTGCTTGGTGCTGCTCTCAAGGACAGTGACTCGCTCACACTCGCGATCGGTCTCTCTCCTGTTCATTCTCCTCTCCCCTTTTCGTATTGTCCATGTTTAGTCCAAGATTGTGTTGAGGTTGAGATGTGTGTGTGTGTTCATGCTTAAAGCCGCACAGAGTATCAGTGAGCAGGTTACTGCTCAGCAAGTGCTGCCTGCCTGTACCACCTTATCCATCACTTTCATGGTCGTAAGTGGACCACTTGGTTGATAAGTGGTTGCTTTGGCATTGTCTTACTTTTTATAGACAGAGCATGCACCCTGCAGGGTCGAGGGAAAGGGTACAGGGAATCCAGAGGAAATTTTAATCTGCATAGTAACCTCTCCAAACGTTTTTAGATTTGCTGTAAATTGGCAAGTTGTAATCTTTAATTCAACAATTGCATCCAAAACTTCTAAACGTTAGTGCTTTGTTGATTGATAGGATTTCTCTCATTTCTGGAGATGGTTCAGGAGCTAATTTTCAAGATTTTACATTCTCTGTATTCTACTTTGCTGTGCTAGTCCAAGGATAAATTTGCCATCCTGTATCTACGACAACCTGCTGGCTCCAGGATTTATCCTGAAGAAGGGCTTATGCCCGAAACGTCGATTCTCCTGTTCCCTAGATGCTGCCTGACCTGCTGCGCTTCTCCAGCAACACATTTCCATCTCTGATCTGCAGCATCTGCAGACCTCATTTTCTCTTCCAGGATTTATCTCCCAATTGTACACTGGTCTCTGGTTTAATTGCTTCCTCTGGCTTGCTTTGCGTATCTTGATGTTAGTTTTATTCCTGCAGATTGTGGGTGGGGACTGGACAGTGTTTCATTTATGAAGATAATGCAAATGTTTGGTGAAGACTCTGTGGGTTTACCAGAGTAAGTTGGGGCTGGTGGCCAGTGGAGAATTTTCATTTCAAATGGATGCTATTGATTTTTTTGTTGATTCTTCTCTTGCTTTCACGTTGCAAACCCCAAATAATAAATTTTAATTGTTTGTCGTCCTCACTTTGAAGCAGTTTGGTCTGTTTGGAGAACCCTCTGGAATCCAGTTACACAAGCAGTCGACGTTGCACAATCGTTCAAACAAAAAAACTTCAAGTGATGTTGTGTTTGTTGCCTGTTTCCCCTGACTCTGTGGGAGGGTTACTGCAAGTGCTCAGAGAGGAGAGGCACAGTGGATGAGACTGAGCATGTAGTTTCCCTGATCAACTGTGCGCATCGTTTCCTTAACAACCTAAAATCAGAAAATTCTGGAAGCACTCGGTGGAGAGTGAGTGGTGGGTGCCCTTTCATCAGGACTTGAAGACCGGAAACATTAACTCTGCTAATCTCCCCCTCCCACAGCTTCTGTCTGATTTGAACATTTCCAGCAATTTGCTTTGAGTTCGGAATTCCTTCGTCCGTGTTGTTTGCCTCTGTTCCCCCAACATAAAAGATTCCACTCTGATTTCACCAGACAGAATGATTGATCTGTGCGTGAGATAAAGCAGCCTCTGTGAGTGTGTGTGTGTATCCATCACCTGGCATTATATTATTTGAACTTGGAGTCATGTTTCCATCCCTGTCTTTCTATCAATGCACCATCCCAAATTAAAGACTGTTTGATGTCAAGCTAAACTTTAATGGGTCTACCCACCACCACTGAGGAGACGTCTCTGTATCCTCCCCTCTCCCACGAACATATTCAAATCAGGCTTCTGAATGATATCTGGTGGTTTCTAGTTCAAAGACTGCTCTTATGAGGCTGCATGTCGCTATTTCAGTATTGTCCTGCTTTAAGTGTTCAGCTTGGTCCAGTGCTGTCGCCTCCCGAGTGAAATGGCCCACACCTGAGGCCTTCTATTAGGCTGACACCCCAGCGTCGCCCTGTCAGAGTCAGTGTCTTTCAGATGAGACACGACTCCCAGTCCGCTCTCACTCTCCATCTCAAAGAGTGGGGGTTGAGGTGCTGGAGAAATTTTTTATTCTTCAGCGGAAGAAACCAAACGGTGTTGGTGGGAGATTTCTGTGTGCAAACACATGCCTGAAATGACAAGCAGTGCCTATGTTTCAGAAATATGTCTTTGGCTACAAAGAACTTTGGGGTGTCCTCTGTTTGCGGGGGGGCTTGGAAATATGAAACATTATTTTTCCCTTTATTCTTTTTCCAGTGCCATGGGTTTGAAGTTGCAGTGGGCCAGCAGATTGCCAGTGGACTACACCTATTGGAATGCAGCGCCTGTAAAAGACACATTGTCTTGTGAAGAGAAATTACATTGATTTTGTTTTTGGGGGAGAAGGGAAATATTTTCCTGCAACAAGTGGTTAGGTTTTTGGGTGCACTGCACTGACGTATGTTAGAGGAACGTACCATGAATCATAGAATCCCTACAGTGCAGATAGAGATCATTTGGTGCACTGACCCTCTGAACATCCCTGTGACCCTGCATTTCCCATGGCTTCACCCTCTGCCAGGCCGCACATCCCTGGGCAATTTAGTGTGGCCAGTCTTTGGACTGAGGGGGAAATCTGGAGGAAGCCCACGCAGTCACTGGGAGAATGTGCAAACTCCACACAGTCAGTCGCCTGAGCCTGGAATCAAACTCATGTTCCTGGTGCTGTGAGGCAGCCGTGCTAACTACTGAGCCACTGTGCCTATTAAGATAAACATCTGAAGAGAGCATTTGAAGGCTGTGAGAGAAAAGACGGGTGACTGGGACTAACTGGGTTTCTGTTGCAGACAGTTGGTTAGATAGCTGCTTTCTAAGCTGTACTGTGCTCTTACTGGCTCAGGTGGAATTATTGGTACGGTTAATTCTTCCAGTAATTCATTTGCTAACTTTATTGTGTCGCTCACCGATTTTTATTTTGGAAGTCTGATTGATTGTTTGAAGCATGAATGTATTTTGTGTATCTGCTTGAAGATGTTCAGGGTTTTCCCAGTTGACTGGAAACGTGGCGATTGGGGTAAGGTGGTTTGGGAAGGTGGCCGAGTTGGGGTGGATCCCTCAAGCGATGAGCTGAGTGCCAATCTGGTCTACTCTTCTCCTGCAGAGGAGGAGATGCCCTTTATCATACCAGTTCGTGTTTCCTCCACCAAGATTGGGAAAATGATAACGAGTCGTGAACATCTATCAGAAGCAGGAATAGTATCGGATTTACCCAGCCCAGGGATGTGTCAGGGGTTTGGGAGTGGGGGGTGGGGGGGAGAAGTGGGAAGGAAAGCGGATCATTGGATTAGCTGTGATGTCCTTTGGACGGATTGGCCAGGTTGTACTCTTACCCCTTGTAGTTTTGAGTTATGAGCCCCATCCTGCTGTTGAACTGGCCCCCTCCGTCACGTGTAACACTGAAATGAACTTTTAAGTTTCAGAGAAACTCTCGCTGCATCTTTGCAGAGAGAGAGAGAAATAGACTTAACATTTCAAATCCAAGGTGATTCTTCAGAATAGTTGTATCAGACTCACCGTGACACACACTTTCCGTAAATGTTGCTGTCAGACCTGCTGAATAACTCCAACGTTTTGATTTTTATTTACGATTTCCAGTGTCTGCAGCACTTGGCTTTTATTTTAAACAGGAATTAATATTTGTGGACCTTAGATTTAACCTACATATTAATTCTGTTCTTTGAAATGTGCCAGCCTTGTTGACTGTAAATTTTTCTTTCCTGTAGCTGACTGAACCAGGGTTCATGTTGAATGTTGCTGAAGAGCCCAGTGGATGTTGGCCGCCAGTGTCCAAATTTGGACCCCTAGCAGCGTGATTGGTTAGTTTTGATCTAATATCCGGAATCGTCATGTGCTGTATTTAAATGTAGTTGATTGCCAGGGTCATGGAATAGCGAGGACCAGCCGCGACTAAAGCAGACTCGATGGCCGTGTGCCCTAATTCTGCTCTTTTATCTTCTGGCCTTTCGGATTGGCTCTCGTTTCTCATCTTTTGAGAAACTTGTTGAGGGTCATTCAAGGATTTGGAGTAGATAAGGGGGCACCGGTTAATGTGGTGTATTTGGACTTTAAAACACTTTTTTGATGAGGGGTCATGAATGGGGTCATTGCCCAGGGTTAGGACATGTGGGTTCGATGTACTAGCATGGATTGAGGGTTGGTTAATGGACAGAAAACCAAACAGGAGTAATCAGATGTGCAAGTTGGCAGACCAAGATGGGGTACTTCGAGGATCAGAGCTTGGATCTGAGCCATTCACAATCAATATTAATAAAGGCAGTGTTATTTTATAAAGTTAGCTGGAGACGAAACTGAGGAGGACACAGAGTCTGCAGAGGCCTATTGACAGGTTAACTAGGTGGACAAAGACATGTCAGCTAGAGCGTCACTGGGAAGATATCTACACTGGAAGCAAAAACCAAAAAATAGCAAGAGGCAGGGAAATGATATTCAGAGGGAACCTGGGGTTATATGTAAATCATAAAGTTTTCACCCAGTGCAGCAACCACCTGGAAGTGAAGTTTTTGATCTTTGTTCCATTTTCTAAGAAAGAAAATGTCTCACTCTTATGTCGGATGAAAGGACAAAGCATTCAAGTGTTGTTTATGTTTTACTCAAGTCTCTTTCCAGTCTGTCTTCCCCTAATCTACCATTTTAACTTCTAGTTTCTTGCCCCGCCTCATTCCCCTTACTCCCCCCTCCCTTAAACACCAATAATATTTGGGTCCACCACACACTCTGGTAGTGAGATCCACATTCTCACCACTCCCTGTGACAGGATGTTCCTTCTGATTGGATTTCTTAGGGTCTATCCGATATTGATGGCCTCTCTTGATCCCCATAAGAGGAAACATTTCTTGATGTCCACTGTCAAGAACTTTCAGATCTTATGGACCTCTCTTAGATGTGCACACGCATGCATGAACTGTCTCTTTGAAAGAACAGATCTAGCCTGTCCCTGGCACTAAAAGGATTAAAGGGTATGGGCAGAAAGTGGGAGCTGTGATCAGGTATGGTCATGTTGAAAGGTGGAGCAGGCTTGAACAGCTGCTGCATCTATTTTCTGCGTTTGGAACCATTTTGTAAATCTTCCCTGTACCCTCTACGATGTGTCTCTATTCTCTTTCATTAAAGGTTTGTTACAGGTTTAGTATAACACCCTGTACTTTTCAATTCTATCCCTCTTGATGTAAATCTGAGTACCCAGTTTGCTTTCTCTTCCGGCCTTGCTAACCTGTGGCATTTGTGCAAGGTGATTGCTTTGTCTCAATGGGGTAGAGGTACAATCTCCTTCCAATGAATAAGTCACCTCTCTGTTCCTTCTACCTCCTGTTTGACTCTGATAAACTTGCAGAATGGCCAAGTAATTGGTGAATTTCATTCACCAATGTCCTCCTGTAACTTGTGCCTCTCCTCGGTATTGGCTATGTCCCCAGTTTGTTGTCATCTGCAAATGTCACACTTTGTGTTTTCGATTCCAGTGCCCAAACTGTGAATGAGAGTTGTGGACAGCAGTGATCCCATCACTGATCCCTGTGGAATACTACATCCCAACTTCTGCAACTCTCAATAATTACCCTTCGTTTACGTTTTCTGCTTCTGTCCTGAATCTAACCATCTCCTCGAGGCAGGAATCTACTCTAATCTCGTTTAGCATTTGCCAATAATTCCTCATTCTCTGAATTATTAATTAGCCTTTTTAAAAATCCCAATTAATGACATCTACATTATTATTGTCTTCTGTCTGATCAAGTTTTGGAGTTTTTTTTTAAATCAATGACTATTCATTATTGTGTTTAAAAAAAAAAATTAGTTACTCATCTCTCCTTTGTCAAAAGAAAAATAGGAGCTTTTAGTTCTCTTTAGCTGACTAATCTGTAATCTCCTTAACATGTTCTGACCCTCAAACCATAGGATTTTTCAGGTGTCCACCAGTCCTCTTTTTCTAACATTATTAACTGTTTGCAGTAACACCTCTGCAGGCTTTCCCCCACATTATTTTAACGTGTGGATAGATTTCATCTGGACTAGCCTCTCTCAAGTGTTTCTTTTATTCGATATATCTTTTTGTTTTTTTTTAAATGCACTTATCCCATTACTCATCTCATCTTCCAATGCCATGACTCTTTGTCCTATCTCCCTGGTAAATACTGAAGCAAAAATAATTTTCAGACGTTTGGAGGTCTCTGTCATTTTCAGGATATGATCTTGACTCTCCCTTTGCTGAATGTACTTCCATCGCAGCCTTCCTTTCTTATGAATATGCATCTAAAATATTTTGCTATTTCAGATGCCTGCATATTTTAATTTCAGTGTTTCTCTTTATCTTCCAAAGTGTTAACTCTCCTCTTGTGCTGTCTTATCCTGAACCCGTGATATCTAATGCATGCCTTTTTCCTGACACTCAGTTGTCTATCTTCATTGATGAAGTCTCACATGCCTTTAATTTATTTTCTCTTTCTGGTGGAATATGTTTTTGCACTGAGTACTGTCTTAAATATTTCCCATTTTTGTTCTGCATCCTTTTTTGCTAATGTAGTCACCCATTTTGATTTCTCAAATTCTATTCCTAGTCCCTCATCGTCATCAGCTTTTCTTTGGTCTATAAACATGATTTACATCATCCAAACCTCCTCCTCAACCAGAATCTTAAAGTGTTTGTTCAGATCACTACAGACCAGAGGCTGTCCCTCCTTTTTTAGTTTATTTATCTACTCCAGTTTGCTCAGCATTGCAGATCCTCTTGTGTTGGTTTTTTACGTGCTGAGTTGGAAAGAAATTTTGCACGTATCAGAACATTCACTTTTCCCCTTTAGCTGCCTCTGTCCTTGTATCACCAGAATCGTTGAAATCTTGCATTCTGTTCATGTTTACTTGATTCCCTAATGTATCACGCATATTTCTTTTACTCTGCCTTCTATTTATAGTCTGGAGACCGCAGCTTGTGGTGGACTATTGAGATGTACAGCTTGTGGTGGACTATTGAGATGTACAGCTTGTGGTGGACTATTGAGATGTACAGCTTAATCCCTTTGCCTCGATGTCTCCCTTTATTCTGCTGCCACTCTGTCAGCAAGGACACATCCTCCACCTATTTCCCCCTCTAACTTTTCTGAAGGTCTTGTGCCCCGCTCTGACGTTCCTGCAGCCATTTCTTCGTGATCCCTACTGCGTCGGGTTTCCCCTGGACATATTGCCTTCAACCTCTTTATTTGCTTAAGTACGCTGTGCAGACTGCTGCACAGGCATCTTGACTCCCTTTTGAGTAGGATTGCCTCTTGCATTATGTTTAACCACCTTTTTAGAATCTGTTTATTCCCTTGTCATAAAAGTTCTCCTTATTTGATGGGCTCCTTTGTCCCTCAACTCTGTTTTGTCCATGGTAAGATTGCTTGTGTTTTGCTGTAGCTCCTCCCTTCAGTCTTCCTGTATTCAAACTTTTGCAATTTATACTTCTGCTATAGCTCGGGTCCTTATCCTGGTTTAAGTGGAGTAGGGCTTATTCTTTGCAACTCGTTCCTGTCCAAGGAATGGTGCCAGGGTCTGCCCACCATGTGCTTTGGTGTGCGTCAGTTTCATCAAACCCCACCCCTCTGATTTTCTCTCTTCCACTCCAAATTCACAACCCCTCCCTCCCCCATCTGCCGTCTCCAGTTGACACCCCCTCTGTCTCTCCGATATCCTCTTGCCCCCTCCCCCTATCTCTAGAACTACTTGTTCCTTTTGTGAAGTGCTCGAGCTGCCCCTCGGGGTGGTGGTCCCTGGGTGAAACGCTGTGTAGGCCTTTGGTGTTTGAGGGAAGGCCTCTTGTCTTTATAAGCAAACGTTCCCAGTCTGAGACAGACCCTGCTGATCAGGTAGCCAGTCCTAGCCATCTACTGACCAACTGTGGACAAAACCACAAGATTAAAGTTGCATCAAACTCAGAATTTTAGGAAAAGATCAACTCTGAAAGCCCAAGGCTCTGGTGAGGCTTCACTGCAGTACTGTGTGCGTTTTTGGCTTCTTTACCCAAGGTAGTAGGTACCTGTCTTCCCGAATGTGCAGTAAACGTGCACAAGGCTGGTTCCTGGGATCCTCCTGTGAAGAGGCATTGAGCAGACTTGACCGAGATTCCCTGAGATTAGGTCGAATTGCATCATGAAATTTTCGAGTGCCTCGATGGGCTGGGTGCTGGGCGCTCGCTTCTCCCCTGTCTGAGGGATCCGGAACTCCCAAATAAAGGGTTGCCCATTTCGGGCTGAGGTTCTCCTCCTCCTCAGAGTTGGCATACATTGTGAAGTCTCCACCCGAGAGGGATTGGGAAAGCTCAGTCACGGAGTACCTTTTGAGACTGGTGAAGGAGGGGGGGCAGTGGGAAGATGTTGCTGGAGACCAGCCGTGATCCCCTCAAGGGGCCAAATGGTTGACGTTACATCCTACTTCCTGCCTTCCCTAGCTTCTGTGTGAGTTTTTTTTTGGAGGTTATTATAAGTTTGGAATTGGGAATTATTTCAGGGGGTTCTACAGTTTTTGTTTTGTTTGTTTTTGTTTTGTTTTATAGGTATTGCTGTGTAAAATGTGTGCCTAAGCGTCTACAGTATAAACTCCTCCCTTCCCCCTTAACCTCCCCCCCCGTCCCCCACCACCACGCCGAGAAGGCTGGACCAAAGGAGTCATGCTTTCAGCTCTTGTGGGTGGAGGGGTGAGCAGGGGTCAGCAACTCTCGACGCCCGAGGCTGCCTCCCTTCTGCTGGCCCAGGAGTTGTGTATCGGACTGCGGAACCGGAGAGTGACCAGGATGTCGGCCCAGAGTAGGCCCTCTCATCAGCCACAGGCCTCTCACCAGGCCCACAGGCTCGGGCCCCGAGCCCGGCAGCTTCCCGCCTCCGCCTCCACCCCCCTCCTCCTCCTCCCGGACCGCAGGGCGACCAGGGCGTCCTCCCAGGGCAGGCCCCCTCACCACGTGCCAGAGCAGCACGTTCGTACGCATACACTCAAGTCCAGCGGGCGGATGGTCAGGAAGCTGAACTACCGCAAGGTGGCGAACCGGGGCCTCCTGCAGACAGACGCGGCTGCCACCAAGCGGAATGCCAGGCCCAGGAGTAAGGATCCAGCGACAGAAGGGCACCTGGAGGAGCACGAGGCCCAGGAAGTTGAAGCGGTGCAGAGGAGGAGAACAGGGGCTGTAGGCAAGAGCCAGTCCGTAGCTCGCCGGAGTAAGGCCCGCTCAGTTGTGAAGCCAGGCAGTGACCAGGTGAGAACCATATCTGAGCAGTGACAGTGAACAAAGTTTGGGTGGTGAGCTGGCTGTCTGCAGGTGTGCTGGGGCCAAGGACAAATCTGTAATTTGAGTGACCTCTTACCAACGGGGTATGCTTACCTTTACCACCTTGAAAAGGAAAGCTTTTTTGGGAACCGCAGTGTCTGGTCAAATTGCATCTTGAATGAAAGGTTGCAGTGTCGTACTGCCTCAGACATCCGCACAAATTAAAATTTCAAAGGGCTGGTGATAGTGAGCGGAAGTGGTCCTATGCACTTCACCTTCAACCCCTGTCACCACTGTTGAAGAAAATTAGAAGCCGTGTGGTGCAAAAGTTGAATCACTGTTAAAACCAGTCAGGACATGAGAATGGTTAAGTGCTTCGGCCCTCAGTCCTAGTCACTCCGTCCTTTTGGATTATTGTCGATCTCTACCCGAATACTGGGAGCTATTTCACCCCTCCAGCCTCAGACAGCCTTGCCCCAGCAAAAGTCTGTCTACCAAATTGGGCGTTTTAATGAACTCGCACACCATTAATTCTTGAATGGATGGAGTTGTAGGGTATCGGGGAGGAGCAGGAAAGGATCAGCCACGTGATTATTGGTAATGGACCAGGCTCATAGCTTAAAAAGAGTAGTCCATTCAGCCCTATGTGTTCACTTGTAACCAGTATTCCACAGTCTTCTGGGAAAACAGAATTCCAGGTTTCTATGTGAGAGAAATGCTTCCAAATTTCATGCCTCAATCATGGCTCTAAATTTATGCTCCCTTATTTTAGACTCCCCTGTCAAAGACAGTAGTTTCTCTTTAAAATAGTTGCTGCTCAGCTCAATTAGATTATTCTTGAGCCTTCTAAATATCAGGGAATACCAGTTAATCTTACGTGATGTTTTTATATAGTGTAACATTTTATATAATGTTTGCCCCGGTAAAAGTCTGATGCATCTATACTGCTTCTCCATTCAATGCCAATATGTTCTTGTGGATGTGCAGTGTCCAGAGCTGAACAGTGTTTACAAGATGGGAGCCACTCAGACACCCAGACAACTGAAGCAGTGCTTTCCCCTGCCCTGTCCCCTGCCTTGTTTTCCAGGCACCTTGAGGTACAGGTCACAATGCATTGACCTTCCGTTACCTTTAGGCTCTGGAGACGTGAATCCGTTTCTCTGCAATTTTTAGTTTCTCACCGTGAAAGAAATATTCTCCCTTTGTCCTGGATCCCAAACTCTTCGTGTTGCACTACATCCACCAACATCGCTATCATCTGTCTGTGCCTTTTGTAATTTGCTGCTCTCATTTATGTGATATTTATTGCCCTTCCTAACTGATTTGGTTTTCCTGTAGCCGTATTAACATCTGGTCATCGGCTGAAACCATCAGCAAAAGTGCAAACTATTCCATAGCCATCAATGAAATCCTCACCAGAAGAGGTCAAGCTGTGGTTAATTTGGCCAGCGCTGTGTGCTGATGCTGTTCCACATCTTCCTGTAGCTCGACACAGCTGGAGTACACCTTGTGTTTCCATCCATAGAGCTCAGCGGATGTGTTTAGATACTTTAGTAGGACTGTCCTCTGATCATGCTGTTTGAGTTGCTGCTCTGTTTGAATTCTGTTCCAGTTCTGCTCTTGTCCTGAGGAGTGCTGAGGAGACCAGAGCAGTCTTGGGGATGGTTATAATGGATTGCTGGTCATCGCCATCTTTTGGGGCCGGCGTGTTAATGTGATTGGAAAGGAGCAAGGAGGTTTATTGAAGTCCCAAGCAACTGGAAAGTTGGGGTCACTCCTGCAGACTGAGTGGAGGTGTTCTGTAAAGCAAACACCCAGACCGATAGGTCTCGCTGGTGTCAAGGATACCGTGTTGTGAGCAGATAATACAGTAGCCTAGTTTGGAAGAAGCACAGGTAAATTGCTGCTTCACCTGGAAGATGTATTTTGCACCCTTGGTCACTGAGGAGGGAGGAACACTCTGATGTCTTTGCCTCAGTCGTGGAGCTTAAATAATTTTAAACCAGCTGGATAGGTGCTTGTTCGGCTGGAGAATTGAAGGCACTTGGAGGGAGGTGGGAACGTACAGTCCAAAGCAAACAGATCAGCCAAGATCTTATTGAATGGCAGAGCAGGCAAGACAGGCCAAATGGTCTATTGCTATTTGTTATGTTTGTATGTTAGTGCTTCTGTCCATTGAGAAGAGGAGTCGGCCATTCAGTCTCTTGAGCCTGATCTGCTATTCAATTGGATCATGGCCTGAATTCCATTTGCCTCCACCATTGCCACACTCCTTGAAGTTAGTATCTCCAGAAACCTGTTGATCTGCTGAATGATTGAGCATCTCCAGTCCTGTGGCCTGGAGAATTTCAAAGACTCACTACACTCTAAGACTGAACTGAAGAGGAAGTTCCTCACTTAAACAGCATACCACACACCCCCGATTCCACAACCAAGGGGAAATGTCCTCTCTTTTTTTCCCACTGTTACACCCTGTGAGAATTTTGTAAGTTGTAATGAGAACGTATTCTTCAAAACTCAAATGCCCTTGCTCCTATGCAAACATTTGCATCCTGATCCTGATCCAAAGTTCCAACAAAAGCTCAACATAAGCTGGAGGAACAGACTTTATTTTCCACTTGAGCACTTACAGCTTCTAAGATCAACATGGAGTTCAGCAACTTCAGAGCATGAATACTTACCAATTTTGATTACAGCCATCTGCTTCATCTCCTCCCCCTCTCTCCGCAACCCCAACCCACTTCCTCCTCTGCTGAACTTGCATTTGAACAGACTTTCACACACTTATCATTGACACCATTTCTTATATCTCCGTCTCTCCTTTACCATCATTAGTGCTTCCTTTGTCTTATTCTCTGGGCGCCTTCGCCATCTGTTTGTCCTGATCATCCTTTCCCCTCTGTCAACAGCATAAAACACATTATTTTCCAGTCTCTTGCAGTTCCAAAGGAGTGTCATTTTGAACTCAGAACATTAACTCTGCTTTCTCTCCACAGATGCTGCTGGACCTGCTGAGTTTCTCCATCACTTTCGTTTTATTTCAGATTTCAGTCATCTGCAGTATTTTGCTTTTATAAAGTCTTCCGAAGTCCCTCTGAGAAATAAGTTCTTATCTCTGTCCTGAAAGGATAACCCCCTAACTTTAAACCAGTGCTCCATGGTCCTGGACTGACACACAAGAGGAAACATCCTTTCCATATCCACCTTCTCCAGACTGTTCAGAATCTTCTCCACTTTAATAAAATCACCTGTCATTCTTCTAAACCCCCGTGGGAACAAGCCCAGCCTGTTCAACCTATTCTGAAGACAACCAGCTCATTTCAGGTATCAATTAAACATCCTCTGAGCTTCTAACACTTATACATCTTTCCTTAGATAAGGAAACTACACACGGTGTTTAAGATGTGCTCTCCCCTGATGCCTGTATAACTGAAGTATAACATTTTTACTTTGATGTTCAATTTCTCTCATAATAAAGGATCGCATCCCACGAGTCTCCTCTTGATTGTGTGGTTCCTACATACTAATGTTTTATGACTCCTGCAGCGAAGCACCGAAATCCCTCTGCACCTCAGCTTTCTGCAGATATTGTCCTGTTAAGTAACATTGCTTTTAGTTTCCATTCTTCTTGCCAAAGTGAACAACTTTGCGTTTTCCCATGTCACGCTCCATCTGACAGACTGATGCCCACTTGCTCAATCCACCTGCAACTTCCTCAGGCTTCTTCCCCACCGAGTAGATGTCCCAACATCGGCTACCTGGACTCTCGCTCTTTATATTCAACTGAGTCAGTTCCCTTCACTATGCTGTTGTCTACTACTGCTATTAATACTAAAACTACAGTGCTTGTTGCTCAACCCATTTCTATGACTTTGCTGTAGTCCGTTTGCTAATCCTCCTTGCAGACCCCCTCCTCACCCAGCAGGCTGACATCCCTTCACTTGTAGCTCCTGGTCCCCTTACCTGCCTCATTCATGGTGGCACCTTCATGTCCCTGACTTTTAACCAAATCAGAAGCCCTATCCTGAGTGGTGGGACTGCCTCCTGGTATAAAGAATACATGTACCTTTCCACTTCCCTGGCGCATCACGGTATCTGTTTCAGCCTCCAGCTCATCAACTGTGTCAAAGCTGCTCAATCTTTACTTATTACAGAGATGTGTGTCCCAGACCACAATAGTATTCAAGAACTCGGACATACTGCAGCCTTGACACATCACCTGTCCTGCCATCCGTATGAGTTTTAATTGCATATTTATACTGTACTATTCAATTGTCCTTAACTGAGATCTTGACCCTTCACCTTTCTCTGAAGGGGAGGCTTTAAAAAGACAAATGATCAGTTAATCGCTAGAAAAGTAAATATATGACTAATTTGGGAGAATCAAGTCTAAAATGGAAGCCATTTTGTTGAATGTTTTTGTCTGAAGCTGATTGGAACACTTCATAGAAATAACAATGCAGAGGGACAACATCCTTTTCATACTGTGAGAAGTTTGGCAGGTGGACTTTGGTAAAGGTGTTGCTATGGACAGTGCACCAACTAGATGATAACTCCTTTGGCAATTAATTGTCAGTTTCTTCTGTTTGCCTCAAGACCACCTTCACAGGTCAGTATGTGTATCGGAATTGATACATTTCCGTGCACTGTATGATCGGCCTCTGTCAATAACCTTGTAAACAGGCTACAAGACATTTGTTCACTGTGCAAGCGTGATGCTGAAATAGCCCATATCACACCCATCCTGTGGGATAATGGTTGTCTTGATCAGATTATTTATCATGTAAACTCTGACAAGCCTCAATAATGAACCGTTATGTTCCAGGACCTAACACCGATAGGAGTGAACCCATTCACTTAAATGGGAAATGTACTTTCCCGGCAGCCCCCCAGTCCCTGGTGCTGGAATGTTCCCTACAATATGCTTGGGCCATGGGGAAGTGAAACCAAGGAATATGATTCTTCGGGTACAGGGGTTGCCCTATACTATGTGGGAGCAAGATTAGTTATGTTCGCCACTAACAGGATCTGCCTCATACAAAAATGAGTAATGTAGTTTACAAATTTCAGTGCTCTGTTATGCCAGCTGTGGAGACCTGATGTCCAACAGACTGGTGGACTATATCAAACAGCATATCACTTTGGCTGTTTGTCACAGGCAAAGAAGTGACTGACCCCAACCAGTCCACACTTAGAGTCACAGAGATGTACAGCACGGAAACAGACCCTCAGTCCAACTCATCCATGCTGACCAGATATCCTAAATTAATCTAATCTCATTTGCCAGCACTTGGCCCATATCCCTTCCTATTCACATACCCATCCAGATGCCTTATAAATATTGTAATTGTACCAGATTCCATCAGTTTCTTTGGCAGCTCATTCCATACGTGCACCAACCTGTGTGCGAAAAACAAGTTGCCCATTTGGTCCTTTTCATATCTTACCCCTCTCACCCTAAACCTATGCCCTGTTATTCCATCAACCCAGGGAAAAGACCTTATGTCTATATATCCTATCCATGCCCCTTGTAACTTTATAAACCTCGATAAGGTCACCCCCTCAGCCTCCAATACTCCAGGGAAAACAGCCCCAGTCTATTCAGCCTCTCCCTTTTGCTCAAACCTTCCAACATCCTTGTAAATCTTTTCTGACCCTTTCAAGTCTCACAATATCCTTACTATTGGAGGGAGACCAGAATTGCACACACATACTCCAAAGAGGCCTAACCGGTATCTTGTACAGCCACAATGTGACCTCCGAACTCCTGTACTCCATATTCTCACCAATAAAGGAAGGCATGCTAACTATCCTGTCTCCCTACGATTCGACTTTCAAGAAACTGTGAACCTGCACTCCAGGGTCTCCCTGTTTGCTAAACTCTCAAATTGGTATCCAACATTTAGATTTGATTCTGCTGTTGGGCAACATTTGCTCAATAATCCTGAATATGTTTAGAATCACACTGACAACCAATCTGAGATTCATTCAAGCTGGAAGTATGGTGCACCTGTACCTACTCAAAGCTGCATATATTCTTTGCCGACAGAACACCCATCCACACGACACCTGTTACAACTCCATGAAATCGGTGATGGCCATTTGCTGGTTAATTTCTCTGGCAAATCCCTGTGATGATTGAGGGCTAACCTTCCTGGATTAAACTGAAACTAAGTTTGATGGTTAACTGTCAGTCATCAAGCTGGTGCACTCTCTCTGGTAACCCCTCTACCAATCAGAATCCACCTTGCCAACCAGTCAGCACTTTTCTCAAACAAAACAAATGCTGATTTCCTTGTACTTTGCCATTCCTGCCAATTACCCTGATGAGTGCTAGATGAAAAAGTTTGACAAATGTCTTTATTTCAATAATATTCAAGTTCTGTACTACCAAATGATTAACAGTTAGATAATAATGGAGGTTAGACTAGGAACAGGAATGCACTGTTTAAAGGGCTTCCTTACCTTTTCTCCTGGAATTCCCTGCACATAAACCACCTGAACTCCAAACCTACCAGTCATATCAGCAATATTAAAATAATGCATCTAAAATCCAGTACCTGCGATGTTTGAAGCAATGCATGGATGTAGGTTAAATCTAGCTTTTTGCCAGAAAGGGTAACATCTGATGAAATGAGACTCATCATTTTGCCTGGAACTTTGCTGATATTGCATGTACATGAGGCCCGCCCATACTGTGAGCTGTAGATAAACAGACTTTGAACCTTGCATTGCTTTAGTCTCCTACCTCTTGAGTTTTATGTTTCCTTTGACCAAAAAAAGTGCTGAATGGGGAAGAAGCCCTCTCCCATTCCCCACCTCCTGCATGAGAATGATGGTCCCATGGTTACCTGAAGCAAAGTAGGAGTTTCTGTCACCACTGTCCTCTTGTTTCTCCTTGTTGGTGGCTTTCTTTAGCTGTTTAGATTCTCCCCTTTGGAATTCCCCTCTCAATGCTTTCTACTTGCTTTTTTGTAAGAAAAGGTGGTCTTTTAAACCTCATTAACCAAACTTTTGATCATTTAGACATTGACGGATCGTCATATTTTACAATCTACGCAAATGCAAGTTAATTGGACCAACCCCCCCAACATAAGACCATAAGACAGCAGCAGAATGTAGGCCAATCAACCCATCACATCTGCTGTGTCATTTAATCATGGCTGATAGGTGATGTCTTGATTGCCGAGGAGGTCAATGATTAGAAGAAGGGGGAGAAATGGGTTTGAACGACCAATCTCTGTTGTAAATATATCAATGACCTGGCCTCCGCATCCTTCTGTAGCAATGATATCCATAGATCCACCACTCTCTGTCTAAAGAAGTTTCTTCTTATCTCCGTTCTAAAGGGTCTTCCCTTTACTCTAAGGCCGTGCCCTCAGCTCCTTGTCTCTCCTGCTACTGGAGACATCTTCCCAACATCCACTCTGTCCAGGCCGTTCAGTATTCTGTAAGTTTCAATCCAGTTCCCCTTCAACCTTCTAAACCCCATGAAGTATAGTCCCAGAGTCTTCAAACATTCCTCATATGCTAAGCCTTTCACTCCTGGGATCAATCTCGTGAACCTCTTCTGAACCTGCTCCAGGCCAGGACATCCTTCCTGATGTATGGGGCCCAAAATTGCTCTCAAAACTGTAAACGTGATCTGACCAAAGCCTTATAAAGCTTCAGAAGTACATCCCTACTTTTCTATTCTGGTCCTTTCAAGATGAATGACAGCATTGTATTTGCCTTCCTAACCACCAACTCAACCTGCGAGTTTACCTTCAGAGTCCCTTTGCACTTCAGATTTCTGAATTTTAATCCCCATTTAGAAATTAGTCCATGCCTCTATTCTTCCAACCAAACTGCATGACCTCACACCTTCCCACATTGTATTTCATCTGCCACTCTTTGTCCACTTCCCAAACCTGTCTAAACCTCCCAGCTTTGTCAGTACTACCTGCCTTTCCACCTATCTTTGTATCATCTGCAAATGCCACCAGAATGCCTTCAGTTCCTTCATCCAGATCATTCATGTCTGAAGTGAAAAGTTGGGGGGGGTTAATTACCAATTTTTTTTTCTGGTCCTGTGGGACCTCCCTCTGACTCCAGTGATACCTGAAAGATCACTCCTAAAGCCTCCATTTTCTCTTTAGTTCTATTTTTCAGAACTCTGGAGTGTAGCCCATCTGGTTCAGGTGACTTATCCACCTTCAGGCCATTCAGCTTTTCTAGCGCATTCATCTGCTTGGTGATGGCCACCGTACTCACCTCTGCTCCCCCGCCCAACTCTCTCGAATTTGTGGAATATTATTCATGTCTTCCACCGTGAAGACTAACGCCAAGTATTTATTCTTTTGAAGGAGTATCAGAGAGGATTGATGAGGGCAGAGCAGTGGACATGATCTATGTGGACTTCAGTAAGGCGTTCGACAAGGTTCCCCATGGGAGACTGATTAGCAAGGTTAGATCTCATGGAATACAGGGAGAACTAGCCATTTGGATACAGAACTGGCTCAAAGGTAGAAGACTGAGGGTGGTGGTGGAGGGTTGTTTTTCAGACTGGAGGCCTGTGGCCAGTGGAGTGCCACAAGGATCGGTGCTGGGTCCACTACTTTTCATCATTTATATAAATGATTTGGATGTGAGCATAAGAGGTACAGTTAGTAAGTTTGCAGATGACACCAAAATTGGATGTCTCGTGGACAATGAAGAAGGTCACCTTAGATTACAACAGGATCTGGACCAGATGGGCCAATGGGCTGAGAAGTGGCAGATGGAGTTTAGTTCAGATAAATGTGAGGTGCTGCATTTTGGGTAATCAAATCTTAGCCGGACTTATACACTTAATGGTAAGATGCTAGGGAGTGTTGCTGAACAAAGAGACCTCTGAGTGCAGGTACATAGCTCTTTGAAAATAGAGTCGCAGATCGATAGATAGTGAAGGCGGCGTTTGGTATGCTTTCCTTTATTGGTCAGAGTACTGAGTACAGGAGTTGCAGCTGTACAGGACATTGGTTAGGCCATTGTTGGAATATTGCATGCAGTTCTGGTCTCCTTCCTATCGGAAGGATGTTGTGAAACTTGAAAGGGTTCAGAAAAGATTTACAAGGATGTTGCCAGGGTTGGAGGATATAGGGAGAGGCTGAACAGGCTGGGGCTGTTTTCCCTGGAGTGTCGGAAGCTGAGGAGTGACCTTATAGAGGTTTATAAAATCATGAGGGGCATGGATAGGATAAATAGACAAAGTCTTTTCCCTGGGGTGGGGGAGTCCAGAACTAGAGGGCATAGGGTTAGGGTGAGAGGGGAAAGATATAAAAGAGACCTAAGGGGCAACTTTTTCCACACAGAGGGAGCAACATTTAAGAGGCATTTGGATGGGTATATGAATAGGAAGGGTTTGGAGGGATATGGGCCGGGTGCTGGCAGGTGGGACTAGATTGGGTTGGGATATCTGGTCGGCATGGACGAGTTGGGCTGAAGGGTCTGTTTTCGTGCTGTGCATCTCTATGACTCTATTCAGTTCCTCAGCTATTTCTTTGAAAAATGATGCTGAAGTAGTAGTAATGAGGAACAGTGGCCCAATGTCCACTTTTCTCCTTTATATATCTAAAGAAACTCTTGCAATCTTTCCTAATATTACTGGCTAGCTTACTCTCATACATAATCTTCTCCCTCTTATTTCTTTCTTCATTGTTCTCAGTTGGTCTTTGTCGGCTTGCCACTGCCCTTTGCCATATCATATGCTTTCACTTTTCCTTTAATGCTGTTCCTGTCTTCCTTGGTCAGCAATGATACTTCATCCTCCCTTTACTATGTTTCTTTTACCTCGGAATGAATCTCTGCTGTGTCTCCTGAATTACTCCCAGAAACTCCTCCCATTGCTGTTCCACTCTCTTTCCTGCTAGGCTGCTCTCCCAGTCTATTCTCCCCAGCTCCTCCCTCATGTCTCTGTAGTTGCCTTTATTCAGCTGGAATACTGTTCTCCCTCTCAAATTGCAGTGTCATTTTTGCCCTTGCCACCTAATTCTTTATTTGGTCCATCCTCTAACCTCAGGACCCTGATGGACCCCTGAATGGCAAACTCTGGGTCACGGGCTTGCTGTTTGAGTTCAGGAATTGATAAGTCAGTTTAATGGATGAGAATGAGTGCTTCATGTTCGAAGCAGACGATTAGAGAGAATGCCTATCTTGTGTGTCCTGTTGAGATCTAATTTTACTGGTCCCCAACCTTTGCAGTTATATCATTGCTTACCACAGTTCATGTTCCTACCTGTGCTGCTGCAAAACATCTCCATCAGTTCCCCCCCCCCCCCAATTGAGTCACACATCAAGTACGGATTATTCTTCCCACTTGCCCACCTTTGAGATTCTCTTCCTTCCTTCCTCCTCCAACTGCACAACACCGAGCTCCATGCGCCACCAAGTCCAGACTTCTCACGTATCCCTTCATTCCAATCATTTGATTCTACCTCAACTCTAGAATTAGAGTCCTAACCCTTCCTCCTTAAGCGGCACGGTGGCACAGTGGTTAGCACTGCTGCCTCACAGCACCAGAGACCCGGGTTCAATTCCCGACTGACTGTGTGGAGTTTGCACATTCTCCCCGTGTCTGCGTGGGTTTCCTCCGGGTGCTCCGGTTTCCTCCCACAGTCCAAAGATGTGCAGGGTCAGGTGAATTGGCCATGCTAAATTGCCCGTAGTGTTAGGTAGGGGGGTAAATGTAGGGGAATGGGTGGGTTGCGCTTAGGCGGGTCGGTGTGGACTTGTTGGGCCGAAGGGCCTGTTTCCACACTGTAATCTAATCTAATCTCCTCTCTCTCTGTAAGACCTGGTCTATTTGAACAAACTCACCATCATCTCCTGATCTGGTGTCAGTCACCGTCTTTCTGGGAGGCCTTCACCGTGCTTTCATAAAGACAACAGAAAAATATTTGATGCTGGAATTTTGGAACAAGCACACAGCATCTGTGGACAGAGAAACAAAGCTAACGTTTCGAATCTGCTCTTACTTTCCTTTCACACCCATAGAATCTCTCCAGTGTGTGGGCAGGCTACTCAGCCCATCGAGTTCATACCGCCCCTCTGAAGAGCTTCCCACCCCACCCTGTAACCCTGTATTTTCCATGGCTAGCCCAGTTAACCTGCACATCCCTGGACACTATGGGCAATTTCCCATGGCCAACCTACCCGAACTTGCACACATTTAGATTGTGAGAGGAAACCCACACAGACGCAGGGAGATTGTGCAGACAGTCGCCTGAGGCTGGAATTGAACCCAGGTCCCTAGCGTTGTGAGGCTGCAGGGTTGACCACTGAGCCACCGTGCTGCCTTAATCATTACTTCTGTTTCTCTCTCCATAGGTGCTGTCAGATCTGCTGAGTTTCTCCAACATTGTGTTTGCCTCATGAGGCTTTACTGGGTTAAAAGTGTCTGTGTAAATACTTGTTGAAGGCTGAGATGAATTATTAATGGCCAAATGACTAAACTGCCATGACATTCCAGCTATTTTATTGAAAGAGAATCTCTGCTGGCATCATCTTTATGGAATTCATCTACAGCCCGTGTATAGGTTTCCCTTGTATTCAGTAAGTGATTTATGAAGTTTCAGCTTGTGCTGTGGTTTTAAATACAGCAGAGGGTTGTTGGGGGCATTCTGTTTGTTAAGCAGTTGCGAACGGTCAACTGGTGTCTTTTCAAGGTCTACTTTTATCAAAGTGGGCATCCAGTGAAAAGCTCGCAGGGCTCATACAAGACATATGCTAAATGAGATTTTATAAATACTTTAAAATACAGAATTAACCCTTTTTAAAAATAAAACGTATGGTTGAGGCTGATCACTGGAGATGAGAAGGGAAATCTCAGAAAGAGAAAAACATTGCCCTTCTGCGGGAAAAAAACCTGGTTTGCTAAATACCTGGCAGCAAGATATGTTCAAAGTCTAATGTCCTGTTAGACAAACAATTTTGCAGGTAATGGTGCGGATAGTGTAGTTGATGTGTTTATGCACTTTCAGAAGATGTTTAAAATATTAAATAATAAATGTGCAATTGGGGATGGGCAATAAGTAAATGCTGGTCTAACCAGTGATGCTCACAATGAATAAAAACATTATCAGACTCAAAAGCCCAAGAGATTAAAGATACAGGGGCAGCACCGTTACAAAATTAGCTTGAGCAGAAAGCAGAGTCAAGTGGACTGTTGTTTTTCTGATTAAAGAGAGGTACGTGGTCATGTTCCCCAGGGGTCAGCATGAGGACTGCAGCTCTTCCTGATGTTATGACCTAGCTTGAGAAAGCTTAGATCTTGAGTACAAAGTTCACAGAACAGCATCTAGCTTGGAAGCAAGTTGGCAGCACAGTGGCTCAGTGGTTAGCACTGCTGTTTCTCAGAACCAGGGACCCAGGTTCAATTCTAGCCCCGGGCAACTGTCTGGGCCGAGTTTACACGTTCTCACCATGTCTGCATGGATTTCCACCCACAGTCCAAAGCTGTGCAGGTTAGGTGGATTGGCCATACTAGGTGGGTTAGCTATGGGAAATGCAGGGTCACAGGGATAGAGGTGGGTCTGGGATGCTCTTCAGTGTGGACTCAATGGGCCAAGTGGCTTCTCTCTGCACTGCAGGGATTCTGTGAATGTCATGAATGGAGGATAGTTACAGATTTCAGGAGGGGATACACTGCCAAAGTGGGTTGTCACGTGGCAGATCGATTTGATGCTGAGAAGTGTTCAGGAATGGGACAATCTAAGTTAATTTATACAACTGACAAAATGGATGGTCATGTGTGCAAACATTTCAAGGTTGGGGTGGGGGGGGGGGGGGATGGGTTGATGCAATTTTTAAAAAATAAATAACATACAAGGTCCATGGTCTTTTTAACTGTGCAAGAGAAAGGAAGTTTTCCAGAGTCCCTACAGTGTGGATCCAGGCCATTTGGCCCAACAAGTCCACACTGACTCTCTGAAGAGTATCCCACCCAGGCACAACCCCCTACCCTATCCCTTTAACTCTGCATTTCCCATGACCAATTCACCTAATCTGCACATTTTTGGACTGCGGGAGGAAACCCACGCAGACACGGGGAGAATGTGCAAACTCCACACAGAGTTGCCAAGGGTGGAATTGAACCTGGGACCCTGGTGCTGTGAGGCAGTAGTGCTAGCCACTGTGCCGTCCCAAAGTGAAGAAGATATGCCAAAAGATTTATAACCTGGATACTTAGTTGATAGATTATCTAGGTTGTATATTCCTATTATGTTGTTAGATAGGTTACAGCTGTAATATTTACACCAATTCTGGGCACCAAGTCTTAGGACATTTGGTAACATGTTGGAGAAGGTGTGAAAGAGACTTGGTTAGATGGACACCCTGGAGAAGCTAAGGATTTTGTTAGAGCAGAGTAGATGATTTTCATTGAAATGTTCAGAACTATGAGGTGTTGTGATCCAGTAGATGGGGAGAATGACTCCACTGGCATGGCAATAATCAATGTGAGGATACAGATCGAAGATCTCGCTGAACAGAGCGACATGTTACTGAAAGTTTTTGTCTTCCCCTTATCAGGACACTTACAAGAATGCTAACTTTCAAACCATCACAACAATTTCTACTCCAGGAGAAGGGAGTGCTATTTGGTTGGCAAATCAACGCTGTTGTTTACAACTGGGGTGATTCCACCACACACACGCTCACACACACCCCCGCCGCCAAATGGAAGGAGTGTCTATGAGCAAAGGTTAAACAGGTTTGGGATTCTACTCACTGGAGCTGAGAAGAATGAGCAGTGATCTCATTGAAACATTTAGGATTCTTAAGGGGCATGACAGGGTAAATGCTGAGAGAATGTTTCCCCTCATGAGAGAATCTGGGATCAGCGGACATAGTCTCAGAATAAAGGACGCCACTTTAAGACTGAGATGAGGAGAGATTTTGTCTCTCAGTGAGTTGTGTGTCTTTGAACTCCACATCACAAAGAGCTATGGGGCAGAGCCCTTGTGTATATTTAAGGATGAGATAGAGAGATTCTTGATCAGTCAGAGAATTGAAGGTTAACAGGAAAGTGGACATGAGGGATGTCAGATCAGCCACTGTCCTATTGAATGAGGGTTCAGGCTCAAGGAGCTGAATGGCCTCCTCTTGTTCTTTTCTCTCGAGGTCTTTATGATTCAGTCAAGCATTTTTGTGGGCCCCATATACTTGGCATTGCACCGACAGTGACATTAATACATGCTGCTGCTCAAATGTTGACTGTTTATGGACAATGTACAAATCATAGTCAGACAACCTGTGTTTGCAAAACCCAAAACAAATATGCACTATTCGATCTGGTTGTACAATTGAACAGCACTTGCCAAACAATCCAGAGTTACTCATAGCTACACAAATTAAGGTAACACGTTGAGCTCGTACAGTGACTCATTTACACTTACTAGAAGTGATATACATGCACGTACAGGAATCCATTCTCTACGCAGAAGTACATTCAAGCATTGTAACTTTTTTCATTGACCTGCAAAGAGGTCATTGCAATGACCTGTAATGCTGCACTGCTTTCTCCATCACCCTGCCTCAGCTGATCAGTCGAATTGTCAGCCTATCCGGTTTCACCTGTACAGTAAATTATTGTGATGGATTGAAATTTGGTATTCTTGCATCTGTCCTGTGTGCAAGATGGAAAGGTTTGGAAACTTGTCTATTTTTGCAACAATATTCAAGTCCTGTACAACCAGAAGACCGGTTTAAGATAATTGGTAAAAGATTCAGAGGGGGAAGAGCTTGTTCAGCAAGGTTAAGATCTGGGGCATGCCACCCAAAAGGTGCACGGCAACAGACTCAGCACTTACTGTGATAGGGAATTGGATACACTCACATGAAGAAACTGGTGGGCCCACAGGGAAAGAGCATGAAAGTGAAACAAGTATGTATCTCTGCCAACGCGGTACAGGCACAATGTACTGAATGGCCACTTCCCCTGCAGAATGTCTCTGTGGTTGAAGGGATGGCAGAAGTGCTAAGTGTGCCGCCTTGACATTGCGATAGTGTATTTGCAGAATAAAAGAAGTGGGGAAATTAGGGAAGTAGAGCAGAATAACAGCAGGGACGTCTGAGAGGAAACCACCGACACTTGGTTCAACAAAGGATGTGTCTGATAGCTGGGAGTGAGAGGGCTTCCAGAGTCAGTCGTATGGGATGAGTCAGGAAATCAGCCACGGCCCCTGAAGGAAATTAAGTCCCCCCTCTTCATTGAAGAGGGGTAGTTGGTTATTTAGACCATGACTAATGTACACCTATCCACAAGTGTAGGGATGGTAAGCAAGCAGTTTCTGTGATCAACCAGAGCAGGAGGCTGGGATTGAACTGTGCCATTCTGCACCACACTCCAGTCATCCAGCCAACCTCATCTTCCATAGTCTTCGAGTCCTAGAGATGTACATCATGGAAAGAAACCCTTTGGTCCAACCCGTCCGTGCTGATCGGATATCCCAACCCAATCTAGCCCCATCTGCCAGCACCCAACCCATATCCCTCCAAACCCTTCCTATTCATATACCCATCCAGATGCCTTTTAAATATTACAATTGTACCACCCTCCACTACATCCTCTGGCTGCTCATTCCATACACGTACCACCCTCTGCGTGAAAATGTTGCTCCTTAGGTCTCTTTTATATCCTTCCCCTCTCACCCTAAACCTATGCCCTCCAGTTCTGGACTCCCC
>NC_057734.1:47575670-47592868 GCF_004010195.1 Chiloscyllium plagiosum
CAACATGACCTCCCAACTCCTGTACTCAATACTCTGACCAATAAAGGAAAGCATACCAAACGCCTTCTTCACTATCCTATCTACCTGCGACTCCACTTTCAAGGAGCTGTGAACCTGCCCTCCAAGGTCTCTTTGTTCAGCAACACTCCCTAGGACCTTACCATTAAGTGTATAAGTCCTGCTCTGATTTGCTTTCCCAAAATGCAGCACCTCCCATTTATCGGAATTAAACTCCATCTGCCACTTCTCAGCCCATTGGGCCATCTGATCAAGATCACGTTGTGATCTAAGGTAACCTTCTTCGCTGTCCAATCGGCATCCAATTTTGGTGTCATCAGCAAACTTACTCACTATACCTCTTAGACTCACATCCAAATCATTCACATAAATAACTCTGAAATAAAGAACTTTAATAAATGATTCACACAAGCCACCCTCCCATCCATTGACTCCATCAACACTGCTCCCTGCCTCAGAAAGGCAGCCAACACCATCACAGACCCCGCCCACCCTGGTTATAACCTATTACAACTTCTTCTGTCAGGCATAAGGTACAAAAGCTTAAACACACGTACCAACAGCTTCTTTCTTGTTATTTACACGTTCTGAATGGACTTCTCAAACTTGAAATTTAATGTTGACCTTGCTGTTTGTGTACTGAGCATCTTCTCTGCAGCAGTAACATTGTATTCTTCGCTCTGTTCAACCACCCTAATGCTCTTTGTACGGTATCTGTCTGTACTACACGCAAAACAAAGCTTTTCACTGTACCTAGATACATGTGCCAATAATAAATCAAAATCAAATCCTTCCAGAAAAGGTTCACTTGACTAATTCCTGGCCGAGGGAGGTTATTTTATTCGGGAGGGTTGGATACGTTGGACCCTGTATCCGGAATCACAGGGTCATCATGGTGCAGAATGAGGCCGTTCAATCCATCCTGCCTCATCTGGTCCTGTCATCGAGTGCCAATCTCCTGCAGTTTACAAGGATTGAGAGGTGATCTGAGTGAAACATGAATTGGACTTGATAAGGTGGATACCAGATGGAAGAGACTGGAACGAGGGAACACGATTTAAAAATAAGTGGTCTCCCACTTAAGATGGGGTTGAAGAGACATTCCACTCAGAGTTGCTTTTCCATAGAATATCCAAGACTGACGTAGGCCACAAAGGAAGTCTGGAGATATCAGGGAAGTGGGGTTGAAGCCATAATCCAGTCAGCCATGGTCTTATCGAAACACAAAGCAGGAGCTGCTCCTGCTCCTTATTTGTATGTTTGCACTGTGCAGAGAAGCTGTAGTTGTTAGGAGTAGAGAAACCTCAGCTGTTTCTAGTGGGAGGAAATTTTGGAAATGTTCAAAATTCTGGCAATTTGCAAAAAATACTTCAGTGCTCGTCCTTGACTGGAAGTGTTTAATTTGATGACAATGGAAGGAATGAAGGGAGAAGCTCAGAGTATTCTTTGAGCTAACACTTAGGGCATAGAATTCCACGCTGCAGAGGTGACAGAGGCCAAGAAAAATAACATCAGCAGGACAAGGCTTTGAAAATGGAAAATAAGAATTGACAGATGGACAGAAGACTAGCAGGAGTGTGTGTGCAAGCAGGAATAATGGCTCATTGAGAGCTGATTTGGTCTGTGTGGGAGACATGCTGAAAAGTTCGATCATCTAGTTTGAAAAAAGGGCAGAATTTGATGACCTGTTTGCGAAACGAGCTGAAATATTACATTTCTGAAGCAATTTTTAAATAGTTAACATCGAACGTGTTTAAATCATAGACTTAGGAAGACCCCCCTTTGTATTACTGTGGGAACATTAGTTTTAATGTCCTGCTTAATACTCTGCATTAAAAGTCATCCCACTAGGACAGGCCTTACTGTGCGTGAATTGGAAGCCAAGCTTCCTGCACTGTGACTGTGCTGATATGTTGGGGTGGCACGATGGCTCAGTGGCTAGCACTGCTACCTCACAGTATCAGGATTTGATTCTACCTTGGGTGACTGTCTGACTGTGTGGAGTTTGCACGTTCTCCCTGTGTCTGCGTGGGTTTCTTCCGGGTGCTCCAGTTTCCTTCCACACTCCAAAGATGTGCAGGTCAGGTGAATTGGCTGTGCTAAATCGTCCACAGTGTCCAGGGATGTGCAGGCTTTGGTGGGTTCGCCATGGGAGATGCGGGGTTACAGGGATGGAGTGGGTCTGGGGGGGATGCTTTTCAAGGGGTTGGTGTGGACTCGATGGGACCACACCATATACTTCTCTGGAACTGTATTCAGAAGTATCTCAGTTTCTGCATGGCAACTGGGCAGCCAAGGAGCTAGTTTGGCACCGTTTAGAACTTGTACAGTCAGGCCTGTGTTAGTCAGACTGCAGTGATGACAAAGGCACTACAGGCCACTGGAAGCTACTGTGCAGAAGGAGTTCCAAGTTCTTTCCATCTCCCCAATGACAACCGTCACCGGGGCAACGCAGAAGTGATCATCAGTTAGTGACTGTGTCTATCTTCATCGAAGAAAATGCAAGGAATATCCCAGAAATAGCTACAAGGGACACGTAAGGATGAGGAGTTGAAAGAAATTTGTAATCGTAGAAGAGGACTACTGGGACTGAAAATGAGCAAACCTGCTTGGATCTACACCCCAGAGTGTACATCTGGTGAACACCTTTCAAATTGTATAGATTCCTGGATGGTTCTGCAGAATGGAAATTGGCAAAGGTTACTGTTTAGGAAAGGAGGGAGAGGGAGAATGTGGGTAATTACAGACCCCTATTAACCTCCAATCAGGAAAATGCCAGCATCCATTATAAAGGAACTGGTCGCAGGGCTCTTAGGAAATAAATGAGATAATTGGACAGAGACATAATGGATTTTCCAATGGGGAATCATTCAGGAAACCTGCTGAGATTTTAGAGGATGTTAACTAGCAGATTGGGTAAGCAGGATTCATATGTGGATTTGGATTTTCAGGAGACTTTTGATAAAAGTCCCACACAGAGGTTATTAAACAAATTTAGAGTGTAAGGGATAGAGGTTAATGGATTGACACGACTCGAGAATTGGTAAATGGAAAGAAAATGAGACAGTCGGAATAAATGGGTGATTGTGAGATTGGCATATTACCAGTGGGGCTACCGCAAGGGTCACTGGTTGGGCCACAGCAGTTTATACAATCGCTGCTTTGACTGTTGGGAACAAATATGGTGTATCCAACTATCAGCACAATGGCTCAGTCCTTCGCACTGCTGCCTCTCAGTGTCGGGGACCCAGGTTTGGTTCCAGCCTCGGGTATCTGTGTGGAGTTTGCACGTTCTCCCCGTGTCTGCGTGGGTTTCCTCCAGGTACTCCGGTTTTCTCCCACAGTCCAAAGATGCGCAGGTTACGTGAATTGACCATGCTAAATTGTCTGTTGTTCAGGGATGTATAGGTTAGGTGCATCAGTCAGAGGTAAATGTGGGGTGGGGTTGTGAGCCTGCTTCCACACTGCAGGGATTCTATTCTATCCTATTCTATTCAAAGAGCCTTCAAGAGAATTTAGACAGGTTGGGTGAGAGACAACTAACATGGTGGGTGGATAATAATGTGGACACATTTGAGGTTACCCACCTTGATAGGGAGAAACAAAGATGCTTAATTCTTAATCGGGGAGCAATTGGAAAATATCTTTGTCCATAATGCACTGAAAGTTACTCTATCGGTGCAGCAAACAGTATGTTAGCCTTCGTCATAAGAAAGTCTGAGTAAAGGAGCACTGAAGTCTTGCTTTAGTTATATAAGAGATTCTCCTCCTCTCCCTCCCCCTAAGTAAGTAATCGGTTGCTACGTTGTCTGTGACTCAAACTGAAACTGCACCAAATAAACTGTGCAGTTCAGGAGAGTCAATGGCCCAGTGGTATTATTGCTGGACTGTTGATCCAAAGACCCAGATAAAATTTAGGGAGCCCAAGTTCAAATCCCAACGTGGCAGATGGAATTTGAATTCGCTAAAAATAAATAGAAGTTGAAAGTCTAATGATGACCATGAATCCATTGCCAATTGTCAGAAAAATCTATCAGATTTGCTAATGTCCTTTAAGGAAGGAAACGGCCATCCTTACACTTGACTTCAAACCCCCACAGCACTGTGGTTGACCCTTAACTGCCCTCTGGCCAATCAGAGACAGGCATTAAATGCTGGCCGAGCCGGCGACACCTGCATCCCATGATGAATTTTAAAAGTTCTGGGGCCCTTACCTAAAGGAGGATCTATTATCCATTGAGGGAGTGTTCACCAGACTGATTCTGGGATGGTGGGATTGTCCTGTGGGAAGGCATTGAGGAAGCTGGGCCTGTATTCTCTGGAGTTTGGAAAAATGAGAAGCAATCTCATGGAAACTTAAGACAGTTCTTGTGATACAATCTGGGAATGGGCTGTGGAGAGTAGGTGGTCAGCCATGATAGAATGGAAGAACAAATTTGAGGGACTGAATGGCCTACTCTGTTACAAAGTGGATGACTTGAAATAATTTCTGATGTGCTGTGTACAAAGGTATACCACTGATGCAGGGTAACTGGGGGAAGTTATAACTGTTGGCCTCACTGATACCTTAAGAATAAAGTTGAACTATGTGCTTTACACTCAGTGACCATTAAATCAAAGGGAGCACCCTTTGCAGAAGGGCCCTGCAAATGTAACTTGTACCAAACAAAACTATTATAGAGACCATGAGCGGGCGGTCCCCTCAGTAAGGTACTTCCCCCACGACTCAAACTGAGAAATCTGATCCCAGGGTCATCTAATTACAGTTTGCACTTCATTTTAAAGCTGCCTACAGGCTAGGTGACTGACCTGTGCTTGAGAATAAGGCCAGTAGCGTGGGTTCAGTGCCCATTTCAGTTGAGGTACACTTGGGACTTGTCACCTCACCTTGCTCAGAGATTGGAAGGCAATCAGCAGCTGACAATGACTGCTCAGAACAGACTGTTAGCAGACAGTGTGCTCAGGACTTGCCTTCAAGTGGAGCCTTGGTGAGGGAGTGAGCTCCCGATAAAGGAGAATTCCATTTGGGTCAAAACAAAATCAGCTTGCTGTCCTCCTGCACAATGACACCCAACTATACTAGAGCCTGGGCATTATTGCTGTCATCCAAGTTGCACAGTGTGAAAACAGACCCCTCGGTCCAACTTGTCCACGCTGACCATGGTCAGCCACGGTGAAGGGGTCAATTACTAGGGAACACAGGTTCGGAGGAGGGGGGCTAGTTCAGAAGAGACGTGCGAAGCACGTTTTTCACACAAGGGGTGCTGAGTGCCTGGCAAACACTGCCACAGGAGGTGGTGGAAACAGACACAACAGCAGCATTCAAGAAACACCTGGACAAATCCATGAATAGGAGGGGAATAGAGGGATAAGGATCCTGTAAGTGAAGACAGTGTGGTAGGCAAAATGCGTCGGCGCAGGCTTGGAGGGCTGAACGGCCTGTTCCTGTTTTGTTCTTTGTTCAGACATCCTAAATTAATCTAATCCCATTTGCCAGCATTTGACCCATATCCTTCTAAACCCTTCCTATTCGTGTACCCAGTCAAATGCCTTTTAAATGTTCTGTTCTTCAGGATAGCACCCGGGATCTTCTGTGTCTTCTTTGGGCAGTTGGGACTTTAGCTTAACAGCATCTTAAATGTCGGGAATATTAACATTTCTGGAGCGTATCAGTGATTATTGAGGGAATCCTGGGAAAGGTGCAGTGGGCTGCTGTTGACACACTTTGTGTGTGACTTTGGTTTTGTTCTCTGATTATTAATCAACGTTTCTGTGTCAACAGGCCAGCTGTGAAACACATCCCAGGACTCGGCTTTCATCCGCTACTGAGTAAGTCTGAACAGTGAAAGTCTCGTTTAGCTGTGTGTACACAGTTAGAGACTTCCAATTTTTAAATCACTTGTTAGGACCTCCGTGTGGACTAAAAGAACCCAAATTTTACCAAACGATCCTTACAAAAACACAGAAGGATAAGATTTCACTTCCAATACCTTTAACAATCAAACCAAACTCAAATAAGTTAAATGTGAGTGTACAGGTAAATTGCAATCAATATGAAATACAAATTACACACTAAGTAGCAGGTGCAATAAAGATGAATTTCAAATTTGCTGAACAGTCAACTTAATGTTCATGGCACATATTTCAGTCTCAAAGTTCTCAGGTAAAATTCCAGTCTTTTCCTTTAGGGATTTAGCTGCTGAATCTCTTCCAAGGACAGCTCCCAAACAGTCCGAGCTCCATAACATGGTCTGCACTGAAGTGGCGTACTTCTGCAGGGCTGTATCATTTCCATGATGGCTGTTTGTTGGTGTGGCTCCATCAGAGTCACCTTCATCCAGAATCTCGCTAACAGTCCTATGCTCTGTATAGATGTTCTGGTAAATCCATTCCTTCAAAATAACCAAAACAGTGACACTACCTTATTTTGCTTCTCTCTGTTCCCAAATCCTGCCTTCAAGTTCACCTTTTTCTCAGTTGCAACTCTTTTCTCTCCTGCAGAACCCAGTCATTCCGCCTGTTTCTGGAGCTGCCCCCAAGTCACATGGGTCTGTAGGTCACATGGGTCTGTTCCAACGGAGCTACCCCCAAGTCACATGGGTCTGTTCCAACGGAGCTACCCCCAAGTCACATGGGTCTGTTTCCACGGAGCTACCCCCAAGTCACATGGGTCTGTTTCCATGGTGCTGCCCCCAGGTCACATGGGCCTGTTCCCATAGAGTTGCCCTGAAGTCACATGGGTTTGTTTCCATGGAGTTGCCCTGAAGTCACCTGGGCCTGTTTCCATGGAGCTGCCCCCAGTCACATGGGGCTTGTCTCCATGGAGCTGCCCTGACGTCACATGTGCCTATTTCCCTGGAGAAGCCCCCATTCACATGGGCCTGTGTCCATGGACCTGTCCTCAAGTCACATGGGCCTGTGTCCATGGAGCTGTCCTCAAGTCACATGGGCCTGTTTCCATGGAGCTGCCCTGAAGTCACATGTGCCTATTTCCCTGGGGAAGTCCCCATTCGCATGGGCCTATTTCCGTGGAGCTGCCCCAAGGTCACATGGGCCCGTTTCCCTGGAGCAGTCCCCAAGTCACATGGGCTTGTATCATTGGAGCTTCCCCCATGTCACATGGGCCTGTATTTTCTTCCGTTTTTTGTACATTGTCTGATGGCTTATTGCTCACCTCATTGAAAGAAAACATGACCCAGTCTGTCAGAGACGTCAACGTTAAGCTCTCAATTCCTTCACTTGCAGCTTTCAATTGCTAAATATTTTCAGGTTGGCCACCTCTCTCAGTACTGCTTCATCAGTGCAGTTCTTCCCCGATTGGCTTCTTGTTCCCACTCTGCGTCTGCTCAGGCGGTTTCCATAGTGACAGATACCACAGATAGCGGTCCAGCTGATCACCCAGTATCACCGAGGCTGTCACTGGTGATCAGGTTGCCACGTGCCGAAGCTCCCTGCTCCTTCGTACATTGCGTATTGTTGACTGGGATCACTATGGGTACAGTCCTGACTGAGATGTTCTGGAGATGGAGGCTCCATTTAAATGTACTATCAGCCTGTGAATTGCAGGCTCTGCACATGAGAGTGTTCCACGAGCACGAATGAGCTGAATTACCAATTAATTTATTTGTCTGAAATAAATATTGCCCGGGACACACTTGATAACTCTCAGGCTTCTCAAATTGTGCCACTGAGTCTTCACACCTGCTCAAGCAGACCACATATGTCTCATTGTCAAAGGTAAAGATGCGTAATTCAAGACAGGTTAATTGAGTTCACTCAGATTTCCCATGGTCGCTGGAATGGGAGGAATGTGATTCAGTTACAGAAAGTTAAGAGTCATAACCAGAAGATAGCCAATTATTAATCCAGTAGTGACTTGAAGAAAAACATGTAAGTTCAGTGTGATTGGATTATAGAACCGTTAGAGTGAAATTCTTCATGGCTATGACAAACCAGCAACCCTCCACCCTCCCCCTTTGCTGCCCTTTTGTGTTGTTGGTTTCCACCTTTAATGCAGTTGACAGAATGGGCAGGAGTTACGTTCATTCGGAAGGGAATTACTCTCCCCTCAAGATTCTGCTCAAACCCACTTGGAGATCACGGCTTTTCAAAATACAACTTCCCTTTCAAAATTTCCTTTTAAAAATATCCTCTCAATGGTCTGATTTGCTTGATTAATACAACCAAAGATTGCTTGAGCACAAAACTGGGAGCGTTTTTAATCGTGGACAGTCCCCCACCACAAGTGGTTAATTTTTAAAACTCCTTCATTAAAATACAATTGTTCACGGGTTATTTGGACTAAATAATTTAGAAAAAAACAATCACGTTCAAAAGCAATTTACAATTAGCCTCTGAGCCTTAGGAGGCAACTTGCAACTTAATATCTGGATAGGCTTAAAATGTTCCTTAGTTAGCACAGGCTCCCAGTGGTTATTAATTTGTGCAACAGAACAGATATTTATGTGGCAGGGGCCTGTTCCTAGAGCAGAGCTTTTTAAACTTGCACTTTTCAGATCGCTTGTTTAAACTTCTGCGGTCAATCGCATGGATTACGCTGGGGGAAGGGGAAAACTCAAAGTAACCGCTGGGGAGGAGAGCAGAAGGGTTAGCTGGACATGAAGATTTAAGAGCTGAAAGGAAGGCAAGAAAAGTAACAGGAAACCTGGCGTTCCAAGAAAAGGTCGTGGGAGTGGGGAGAGTGCTCCTTTGTGTGTTCGATTTATGTAAAATGTTTTGTTTGCTTAGTCTTTTTGTCTTGTTTCACAGTATCGAGTTGAGAGTCAAGTTGCCTGAAGCCCATATCCCTTCTGGTGAAGAGGTGGCTGCTTTAGCAGTCAGTCCGAGCGGTGAGCATACAGTCATAGTTAGCGTTCAGCCAGTGGCATCATTCAGTTCCCTGTGTCAACAGAGCTCGTGTGTTCCTGAATAGATGGAATCTCTATGCACCCTGGAAAACCATTTCAGAGTTGCCCACAGCAGTTTCAAATGTAGGAACCATGAGCAAGAGGCAAACAGAGGGATGGAAACCATGCATGGGCATTAAGTAACGTGTCTAAGTAAGGATTGGATTCACTGCAAGCTTGGTCAGCCGAAGGGTCCTGTTCCTGTGCTGTATTGAATTGTAATGTCGAACCTCAGCAGAGTCACATCATTTCCAACCCCAAAACCCAATGTGTTTGCAGGACAGTGGGGTAGAGACACACTGGACTGTATCCAAAATCAGTGACTCTCGTGTGATGCTTGTGGCTGCTTTGCCCAGTACCAATGGTAAATTGGCCCAGTTTGGCTCAAACCAACCAGCGCTTGTCTTTCCTGATGGTTCCCAGTAACTCTATTGGTTACTTCCGTGTCCTCCAGTCACCATCTCCAGCTGCTGTGATGCTTTGCTGAGTGTCGAGGGTTTACCCTACCCCTCACTGGGGCAGCAGCCAGTCTACAAACATTGGCAAGCACTGACCTCACTGACCTCAATCTTCAGTGTCACAAATCAGATTGGGTTGTCACCAATGAAGAGTTGCTCCTTTTAAGAAAGGTGTTTGCGCCATCGTTCTGATAGACTCTTGACATGGGGGCTAAAGGTGCTGTAGCATTATCTGGAAAGTATCAGTGCATTGATCAAGAAGAGACAATGAATTGGCTTTTATGGGTTGCCTATATCAGGCATTTTGCACTCCAAAATTTATAACATTGTAATCCAAGTCCTGTTCAGGTGAATATAAAAGATCCCATAACACACCTCCAGAGATTAGAGTTAGGGTTAGATACCAGTCCTGAACCAATTCAGTTTACTCCACATGATGTCAAAAAATTGAAGTATCCATTGTCTGATGCCAAGGTAATATTCCAGTAACAGTGCTGAAGATCCATGCTCCAGAACTTGCTGCAAACCTGTGCAAGTTGATTCAGTACAGTTATAATTCTGCCTTGTGCATAAAAACTAGTTTAAATCCAACCCAACCAATTACTACCTCATCAGTCTACTCTCGACCCTCGGTAAAGTGATGGAAGGGCTCACCAACAGGGCTACCAAGCAGCACCTGCTCAGTGACGCCCAGTTTGGGTTCCCCCAGGGTCACTCAGCTCCTGACCTGATTATAGCCCAGGTTCAAATATGGACAAGCCAGCTGGATTCCAGAGGGGAGGGGAGAGTGATTGCTCTTGATATGGAGGCTGCATTTAATCATGTGCGACATTACGGAGCCTGAGTAGGACGGGAATCATGGGTGTCAGAGGACAAACTGTTTGCTGTTTAGTCATCGGAAGACAGTTGTGGTTGTTGGATGTCAGTCATCTCAGTTCCAAGATATCGCAGGAGTTTCTCAGATCCTCAGCCCAATCTTCAGCTCCTTCATCAATGACCTTCCCTCTGTCATAAGGACAGAAATGGAGTTGTTCACCAATGTTCAGCTCCATTCATGACGACTCAGATACTGACGCAATCTGTTCAAATGTAACAAGATCTGGACAATATCCAGGCTTGGGCTGAAAAATGGCAAGTAACCTTTGTGCTACACAGATGCCAACAATGTCCAGCTCCAATGAGAGACAATCTAACCATTGCCCCTTTACGGTCAATAGCATCACCATCACTGAATTTCCCACTATCAATATTCTGGGAATTACTGTTCATCAGAAACTGAACTGGACTTGCCACATAAACACAGTGGGTACAAGAGCAGGTCAGAGGTTAAGAATACTGCAATGAGTAACTTGCCTCTTGACTCCCCAAAGTCTGTCCACCATCTACAATGCACAAGTCCCGTCCTACAGTATCTATAGGGTGTATAATAGTAACTCGCCCAACAGTCCTAAGACAGCACCTTAGTGGGCGGCACAGTGGTTAGCACTGCTGCCTCACAGCGCCAGAGACCCGGGTTCAATTCCCGCCTCAGGCGACTGTCTGTGTGGAGTTTGCACATTCTCCCCGTGTCTGCGTGGGTTTCCTCCGGGTGCTCCGGTTTCCTCCCACAGTCCAAAGATGTGCAGGTCAGGTGAATTGTCCATGTTAAATTGCCCGTAGTGTTAGGTAAGGGGTAAATGTAGGGGTATGGGTGGGTTACGCTTCGGCGGGTCGGTGTGGACTTGTTGGGCCGAAGGGCCTGTTTCCACACTGTAATGTAATCTAATCTAAACTTCCATCTGGAAGGACAAGGGCAGCAGGCACAGGGAAACACCACCACCTGTAAATTCCCCTCCAAGCCACTCACCATCCTGACTTAGAAATGTATCGCTGCTCCATCAATGTCACTGGGTCAAACCTGGAACTCCCTCTGTAATTGTAGGTCTGCCTACAACACGTGGACTGTAGCAGTTCAAGAAGGCAACTCATCCCCCACCTTCTCAAGGGCCATGAGGAAGGGCAATACATACTGGTCCAGTCAATGATGCCCATGTCCCATGAATGAGTGAAAACAAATGTAAAAATAAGCATGGGCCTGTCCTGTCCAAGAGCCCATCGTAAACGGACATTTGCTCAGTATTTGTTCCCAGCTTCTGACACATTGCCCACATTAGTCTTTGGACTATCCTATAGGGAAATGATGTCTTGAACAAATGTGAATTCCCTTTTGTACCCCCAACTTGTAGTATCAGTGAATCCATTGTATTTGGTTGTGCCTATGTGCTAATTGCTAACCTATGGATCTGACAAACCTGCGGCCACTCTGATTGAAATTCTGTGTTGAGCGGGGGAAAGAGAAAAGGAACGAGTGTTTGGCAGACTCTTCTGTCTCACCTGCTTTTCCAGGATTACTCCCAAGTAAGTTGAGGCAGCTACAGCAGCACTTTTCTTGGAATCCCCACAGTGTGAAAGTAGGCCATTTGGACCATCCAATCCAAACCAACCCCACCACCCTAACCCTGCAACCGTGCAATTCCTGTGGCTACTCTACTGAGCCTGCACATCTTTGGACTATGGGAGGAAACCCACGCAGGCACGGAGAACTTGCAAACTCCACACACACACACATACACAGTCGCCTGAGGCTGGAATCGAACCTGAGTCCCTGGTGCTGTGAGGCAGCAGTGCTAACCACTGAGCCACCATGCCACCCTCAAGAACTTGCATCTGTTAAGCAAGGATCCCCTTTTAAATGTTTCAATAAGCTATGAAGTTCTGCTCCTCCCTATGAGGTAAACCAGCTCTGTGCTCTCCCAGAGCAAAGGGGAAAGGAGACCATTCGGCCTTTTTACTCTTCAGGTGACCTATCCAGTAAATCCAAATCCTCTGTATTTCTTCCAAAGCCTGCAAATGTTTCTTCATCTCCTTCTCAGGTTACATCTTTTTACAGTCTAGGGTTTTGAACTATTCCCGCAGAGGTTCTATCCAGTATCTGAGCTGGAAGGTTTGCTTTCAGACATTTCGTCACCATATTAGGTAACATCGTCAGTGAGCCTCCGGTGAAGCGCTGGTGTTACCGAGTATGGTGACAGAATGTCTGAAAATAAACCCTCCAGCTCAGCGAGCTAACTTAGATCCAGAATCTCAACCTGAGCTACAAATCTTCTCAAAAGTGGCTATCCAGTATCTAAGTTGAATTTTTATTGCACTCGTGTGCCAGTCGAAGTTAACTTTAACAGAAAATAGCAAGGAAAGTATCACAGTTTTAACAAGGGAAAGAAATTTTCACATTCATATTGGCAAGTGGCGATGCTGAACGTCTTGAGATTTATTGAGGTGACTCTGCATTGAGGCAAGGTGTATTTGGATTGGCAGATACATCAGCGAACCTCACGTCTCCCTCTCCTAGTCGTTTTCGTACATTTTGAGCAACCTCAAGTTAACTCATTGGCCAAGTGGTGAGGTGGGCTTCAATCAGGGAAGGGAAAACTGTGGCTTTGCCTGTCTGTGTGGTATTCCCCTGTGCTGACTACTCTGAGGGTAACCTTCCTTCTGTCGTCCTCTTGGCAGGTGGAGATGACGTGAGCAGTGGGGCCAGGCATGAGAGAGCTCTAATGGACCGGTGTGGGAGGCGGATCCCTGCCCCTGCTGACGTACCCCCGTGTGTAACCAAGTGTCGTCATCTCCTGTGTCAAACTGCGCAGCAGCCGCCCAGCGGTGATGGGCCGGGGCGGGCGCCTGCCAATCAAAGGGGCACTGAAAACGCAGCAACCAACGACGTGCATCCCGAAAACACCAGCGCCGAAGGCCCGAGCCACCCCACCAGGCCAGTGAAGCACACTAAAGTTGAGAAGCTAGACAGAGGTGAGGGTACTGGTGACGCATTTAGAGACAATGCAGTAGTTACCCATGCAGCGAGCAGCCAGACATTTCCAGAGACTGTGTTGGTTCAGGGGACGCCTGTGGAAGGCTTTGTGAACAGCGATGGGCCTGATCAGATTCCTGCCTCTGTGTCTGTTGAAGGCCTAGTGACGATTGGGATGATTGTTGAGACCAGGCCTGGTGAGGCACCTTCACATAACGGCACTGTCCTATTGCCCGTGGGAAGCGAAATCACCAGCAATGTATTGGTCTTTCAGGCCTTAGAAGGTGGAATAACCAGTGAGCATATGACCTGCATAAATCTCAGAGCAGCTCAGCACCCTGAGGGACCTACAGCACACAGCGAGTTGACCGCAGCCAAGGTCATGGCATCAAATGGAACCATTCAGGGTTTGATGCCTGGTGCACCATCTGGGAATACAGAAATGGTGGAGACGCAAGCAGAAAGGGAGATGACCCCAGACAGGCCTGGTAGAGAGGAACTGACCAGCAGACAACTCACTGTGATTCAGCCAGCCACCGAAGGCCAAGCACAGGAAGAGGCAGGTGCGGGACTTGTGATTTTTCAGTTTCCAATTGAGCGCAGGGTGACTGACAGTCGCGCAGACGCAACAGCAGATCCACCGATGGCTGCAGACACTGGCAACTCAGCACCCTCGCGAGTTACAGCTACTAAAAGCTCTCTTCCCGAGAACGACGTCCCTGCAGAAACGAGTGCGGAGATGTCCGCGGAACGTGGGTTCCCTGACGGATTTTCTGTAGAAAAGGCGATGGCCAGCATTATGCTCAGAATGAACGAGCTGGTCGATGTGCCGACAGACATCACTGAGGATTCGGGAGACGACGAGCTGACCACGGACGATGAGCTGAGCTCTGACAGCGAGCTGACCACAGAGTATGAGCTGACCTCTGAGGACGAGCTGCCCACAAGCAGCCAGGTGGTTGATGAAACACTAATGGAGACCGAGTTGGCTGACATTCCAGCAGATACCAGTGCGGCTGCTGTGGAGGTTTGTACAGCAGTGGAACTGGCCAAGGAAATGGGTGTGGCACCTAGTACCCTACTTCCAGAGAAACCGCTGGTGAATGAGCCAGCCGAGGAAGCTGAAACAGCTGGAGATGTGACTTATGAGCTTCACTTCGATGGGGAGCTGGTCGACATACCCACAGACATAGTCATTATTGACCTAACTGGAGAGAATGAGAATGAAGGGATAGCTTTTGATTTTGGATTAACCAAGGGAACTTTTGCAGAAAATGGGTTAGTTGTGATATCATCAGATAACACCGGGCCATCAAGAGCGGTGTTTTCCCAAGATAGGCTCTCCGAGAACAAATTAGTTAAGTTTTCTCAAGAGCCTTTGGCCTCCCTAAAGGATGAGGGGGTCAGAGATCTTTCTGCAGAGGGCCCAGTGACTGCTGGAGGGCTTGCAGAGAGTGCTTTGCTGAAGCCACCTCTGGGTACAGCTGATGTGGAGACCTCTGCAGGAGATGAAGTAACGACAGTATTGATCAATGCTGGGTCAGACCCTGGGGTAACACTTGGAGGAGATATGAAGGGAAACCAGACGCCAAATGAAACTTCCGTCCACAACTCCTTCCGAAACACTGAGCCACTGACGCCAAAAAGAGTTGCTGCCATTGGCAATAATACAATGAGTAGCAAGGTTAATGAATGCCAAAATATTGAGCTCCGTCACAGTGACTCAGGCTCTGTTCCACTGCCACTTGGACAGACCACGCATGATCCGTGCCGAGAGCAGGAGGTAAACTGCGTAGAAAAGAAAAGCAGTCAATTAATTACGGACGGTACAACCACTTTTGGAAAATTTGGAACGGTACCAGTGTGTGAGGAAGCAGCCCCATGCGCTGTAAAACTGAAAGCACTGAGAAACACGAGGAGGAGACCAGATTTTGCCAGGTTAAAGGTGAGGGAATCAAATCGTGCTGTGCTCTTGTCAAATTGTGCTCAGAATGTCCCCACACTGGAAACGTCCTGGGAGGATAGGACATTGAAATGTGTGGATTGTGGCTGCAGCAAATGTGAGAGTGTTTACATGGGACACAAGCTCCAACATATGGAAGGGGTAAGACTAAAGAACCAGCCTGTTCTGCTGATGGACGATTTGGGGCATGGTAAACAGTGCAGAACGCTCATGCTCCTCGAACAGTTGTCTGCCATCGCCAACGGTCTGGGTGTGTTTTCCGAGTGTGTGGAAATGCAGCAGGATTTCTCTGACGTTATTGTAGCTCTGGGAATGTGCAGTAGGTTTCAATTCCAAAAAGGTATTGACCGACCGTTTTGCTTGAGTTCTGAGCGAGTGCCCCACTTGGATCCTTTCTGCCGCCTCTCGTCCCCAGGTTCGGAGCAGTCTGCCAGTGGGAAGCCTCTTGCTCAGTCCCACCGAAAGGACCCGCGCTGGCCTTTCCCACCGTCGATGCAGTTCCGTTGTCCTGACTTCCCGATTTCGCCTCCTGTTGAGCTGGCTTCCTTACTGTCGTGTTTAACCCGCGGCGGTGAGGCAGGCGATCACTGCTGCGAAAGGACAGTCGCTCCACAACATTCCCAGACGGCTTCCCAGTGCCACGCTGGCTTTGGCAAGACCCGTCGGACACCAGGTCTGCCGTTCACGACCGGGAGGTGCCCTTGCGCCCGTTCCAGGTTTGGGTTACACACTGTTCTAGCACTTTCGTCGCCGACCTGCTACAGACTCTGGACACGGCAGCGTCACTTCGGCAGAGCCCCTGACGCCCACCGGCCATTCTTGACTCAGTTTGGAGAGAGTTTGGGAAAGCTTACTCTCCCAGTTGGTTCTGACAGACCGTTTTGGTGTCTGAACTGCGCCCTTGGCGGTGTGGTGTCGTGGTGGAGTCAGCACTGTCCGACACTGAGATTCAGCACCAGCCCTTCCAATAACTGTGGGAGGAGCACTCCCAGGTTAGTACAAGGTTCTTATATTATCTCATGGAATTCAGAGAGGCTACTCGCTGTAAATTGAACCAAAATGATAAATAATCGCGCAATCTTATAGGGTCACTGGAGGCAATTCAACCCACTGTGCTGGTGCCTCTTTGAAAGATCTGTCCGCTCTCCTCTTCCCCTCACGTTTCCTGTCCGAGCATACATCCATTATCTGAAAGAAAGCTTTGAATCTGTATTCAGCAGCGAGTTCTAGTTCATGGCTTACTGCATCACTTTGTCCATTTAGCATCAGCAGAGCTTGACACTTAAGTAAAAGTAACATGCAACATAAAACAAGATGAGGAAGCTAAGTTGAGATGTGATAGTTTAGATAAAATACAGGTACAAATTTTAAAAGTCAGCGTGCGGAAGACACATATGAGCCTGAGAACAAGATCATGGAATCCCTACAGTGGAGATTGGGACCATTCGGCCCATCGAATCTGCACTGACCCTCCAAACAGCATCCCACCCCAACCCCATAACCCCACATTTCCCATGGCTAACTCCTCTAACCGACACATCCCTGAACACTACGAGCAATTTAGCATGGCCAATTCACCCTGACCCCCACATCATTGGATTGTGGGAGGAAACCGGAGTGTCCAGAGGAAGTCCACGCAGACACGGGGAGAATGTGCCCACTCCACACAGTCTCCTGAGGGCGGAATCAAAGATCAGGTTTTTTTATAATTTCAGACCTGTTACTTGCTGAAGATTTCTCTTTCCTAGGTGCACGGGTTGCAAAGCTGAAGTCAGTTCAGTGGGTGTGATGGCTTCTATACTCATGGATAGAGTAGGCTTTGAGAGAGAGATTTCCAGTTCCTCCTCAGTTTTATGATTACAGCACTTACAGGTTGCCTTTACTCCTGGAAGAATTGTGGCTGCTTTCTGAAAGCTTTTGTTTTTAGCTCTATATAACAGAGATCTCTCTCACTCTCCCCACCTTCTCTCTCGCCTACCTTCCCCCCATTCCCCTCTTTCCAAACTCTT
>NC_057734.1:47592920-47602845 GCF_004010195.1 Chiloscyllium plagiosum
CCTCTGATATTGCCTCCGTTTCCTCCTTGGTATTCTGCTGTAAAATTGTATTTTACAGAGTGTTATACAGATCAAGGTTAAGTTTACCGTTGCCCCACAAAGCAAAGGTAATAATGTTGGAATTCCCTGTGCGGGTTGGGAGGCTCTTGTTGTGTTTTCCCTCAGAAGCTTTGAATTCTCACACCTTCGATGGTGCCCCCCCTGATTATCCAAGGCTTCAGTTAATTCCAGATGTCTCTGCCTTTCTGACAGCAGTGAGCTGAGTGATTCGAGGGAGCCACTTTGTCGGATGCTGCATCATATATTTTGAAAAGATCAGATTAGCCATTTTTATAAAGTTTGTAATATGGAGTCGGTTCTTCCATATTGCGTGTTTTTTCAACGCGAATTGGCTTTAATGCGATTGAAGAATTTGGACCGTTATTTGTGGAACGCACACTTTCCTTACCTGGATTGGCTATAACGTGATTCCAGCCCCATTATTTTAAATTGCTCAGCCCCTGAGCAATTTTCTTGTCTCGCACAATCACATTATATCAGAACCGACTGTACTTAGAGAGGGCTTTGTGGTATGGTGGATGTGTCCCTGTCTGTGGGCTAGAAACGTCGCATTCAAGCCCCACCTGTTTTGGTGTACACCATAACATCTCTGATCAGGTTAATGACAAATATACTATCATGGCACATTAGTGCCATAATTTCCTCCTGATCAAATTTTTTTTCTGTAAAATTACATTGCAGAATGTAAGGAATGCTCACAGTTTATTCCATACATACAGATGCTGATCTGAAACAGCTTGCTCCTTCAGTCAGATTTTGTTTGGGACATTCTCTTTCCTTTTTCTCTCTTTTCTTTTACAATAGGTTTGCAGTTTTTTTCAAGTTTTGGAGTTTTCGTGTGCCTGCTATCTGTGGCTTCACCACAGCTGACGCTCGCAAAGATTGTACCATGTCAGATCTGTCGCTAACCTGGGTGTAACCTGTGCATCTGACTCCACTCACACACACTCTCACTCTCTCTCTCTCTCTCTCTCTCATTCTCCATCTCAGCTCCAGTCCCTGACTTACCTGGGGCTGACTCCCTCATTTGCACCTTTCCTATCTCTCGGCCCAGCTGTTCCAATGTCCTCCTGACCAGCCTCCCACCTTGAAGTCAGTATAAGGTGGAACTCGTTTAAAGTTCTCACCTGTTCACCCCTAAACCCGCTGACCTACATTGACCCCTGCTCCAACAATGCTGACTTTAGAAACGTGTCTCTTTGTTCTCCAGTTTGGCAAACCGTACTAGTGCCAGTCTTGCTCAGCATCAGCAGCACCACAAAATGTTTGGTCAGCTGCAATTTCTGGAATTGTATTTCCAGTTTTCTCACTTATTAAAGCAGTAAACTGTAGTTCCCCATAACAAGGGATATTTATTTGTGGTTTGTTGATGAGCTATCTCTCGACCTTTTCTCATTTCGTAATTTCTCACATTCTTATGGATAGAGGTAAGAGTATGCAACAGTATAAAAGCTCTCGAGCACATTTCTGACAACATTACCCAAAGGTCAATACCCAAATGCAGCTTTTCTGAAACTCGAGTTATTTCCGCTGAGTTCAAAACTGAAAGTGGATAAACCTATTCATCAACCACTGGCAGCAAAACCAATCAGAATTCTCTGACCTCTGTCCCAGCAGCAATGACCTCTCACCTTGACTCTCATGTCCTTTTGCGACTTGCCCTGTTGCCTTCACATGCTCTGACCTTACTCATAGGTCTCCTTCAGATACCTATTGAAGGTCTTTTAAAAGTTTGTATATATTCCATCCACCGCATTACCTTTATGTTCTCTGTTACTTCACAGAATTCAACACGGAAAGTCAAGACTTATGTTTTTTTCAATCCCTGGCAGTATTTTTGAACTTGCCTTTTTTTTTCTTTTGGAATCAAGATTCCATCATTCTTCCTCTGATCACCATGACGATGATCAGTTTGTATGTTTCCTGTGTTTATTCTTTTGGAAAGTAGCCATAATTTTAGCTATATACCACTTTTCTAATTGGTACATTTTAACGCCTCTGTCCCCCTAATCACCTTGATGCATTTTTTTTTAAAAAACAGGGGCTTTATCTTTTCCAGTTTCTGGCTCATCATGTCACCTTCATCACTTGTCATTATCACTTGAATAACCTTTCAAGTCTCTGCTAACGTCATGTTTCCTCTGTGGATGCTGAGATGAAATGATCAGGCAATATTTTTCTAATTTTGCTGCTGTTATCTGAGAGTTTGTCTTTCGAGGCACTGTCCATATCTGAATATTCCTGTTTGTGTCTGGACAATACTTTTTATTATTTCCTTTGTATTTTTGACCTTTCACTGGCTTCCTTCCGAACTTTCTGGTTTTTTTGTTCTTTTACTGTCCAATAATTAACACGCAATCTTAAGACGGAGTGATTATCAGTATCTCTACTCAACCCCGGCATTTCATTCTTACTCCTCATTGTGTTGACCCCCAACGACATCGTCCGAAGGTGAAAGGTCAATTTACACACCCACTGCCAGTAACCTGCTTGACCTCACCACCAACTCTTCCAACAACTCTGCAGCTGCTCGGTTATCCAGCTGTATGTCCAATATCCAGTGCTGAATGAGCCATAATGTCCATCCACCCCCCCCCATTCAATGTTGGGATGACCGAAGCCATTGCTTTCATCCCGAGAAACTGACCCCATCCCTCACCCTGGCAATGATCTGGGACGAAACCAGACTGTTTATAACTTGGTGTCCCATGTGAGTGCGAGATTGTCATGTGATCTGAAGTTCGTGCCTCCTTTTCGACTGATTATTTCCACCTCCTTTGATTCACCCAGTCTTCACTGCTGTGCTATTGAAACCCTCATTGATGCCTTTGTTACCTTTAGATGTAGCTGTTGCAGCACCCTGGCAGCTGCCCCCGCACTTTCTGAACTCAGTAAACCTGACCTAGCCCAGAGCTCTCCTGTCTCATGTCTTAACTGTCAGCAAGAACTGTTTGTTTCACCTCGCCATCCTCCCCCATGCTCACTGACCTGAAACATGTTTCCTTGTTTTCAGAGCCGTCCATGGCCTCGCCCTCTCCACACCTCTGTAGTGACCTCTGGCCCGACAACCCTCAAACGTTATTTGTGCTTCTTTCATATTGTGCGGCACAGCACAGTGGCTCAGTGGTTAGCACGGCTACCTCACAGCGACAGGGACCCGGGTTTGAGTCCAGCTTCGGGGGACTGTCTGTGTTGGCGTTTGCATATTCTCCCTGTGTCTGCATGGGTTTCCTCCCATAGTCCAAAGATGTGCAGCTTAGATGGATTGCCCCTAGTGTCTAGGGATACAGTCCTAGTGCACAAGATAGATGGATTAGCCATGGGAAATGCAGGGTTACAGGGATAGGGTAGGGGGAGTGGGTCTGGGTGGGATCCTCTTTGGAGGGTCAGTGTGGATGTAAGGGATCAAATGGCCTGCTTCCACACTGCCAGGATTCTATGATCCCCTTTCTTTAAACACTCGTCTATTGACCTTGCCTCAGACTCCAAGCTCTAGAATTCCCTTCTCTGCATCTTTATATCACTTAGTCTCTTGAAAATATTCTTTAAAACCTAACTTTAACCAAGCTTTCGGTCATTTTATCTAGCAGTCCTGTGCTTTCATAATATCTCCTCGTATGGTTGGATCTCATACTGTGTTTGGTAATCCTTCTGTGTAGCACTTTGGGATATTTTATCACATTAAATGTGCTCCCTAAATATTTTAAGTTTTAAGTTATAGGGTATTTTTATGTTTTTAGATGAATATATTTTCATGCTTTCTTGACCTTTTCATTTCTAATGGCCTTTGTCAATTTATTTTTCTTATTTCCTTCACTATTTCCATTCTCATTCACTTTATAATTGCTTTCTTCTTCAATCTGTTGACATAATCTATCACTTATATTTGTCTCAGTCACCAGCTCATATCTTACTTTGTGGTTGCTAATGCCTGGCCGGTCCCCCATGTTTATTTCTCTGACCTGCTCTGCTTGTTTCCAACAGTGATTGCACTGTCCTTGTGCCTTTTATACTGGGTAAGAAAGGAGGCCAGTACACATTCTTTAAAAACCTATCTCCCTTTCCACAATTCTTAAAAGTTTGGTTTAGGCTAGTTGATATCTCTCATAATTAATGTCAATGTCTTTTTCTCATTTTATTAGTTTGCCTATATCATTTCCCTCTGTTATTTGGGTGCAGTCATAGAGTCATAGAGATGTACAACATGAAAACAGACCCTTCGGTCCAACCCGTCCATACCGACCAGATATCCCAACCCAATCTAGTCCCACCTGCCAGCACCCAGCCCATATCCCTCCAAATCTTTCCTATTCATATACCCATCCAAATGCCTCTTAAATGTTGCAATTATACCAGCCTCCACCACTTCCTCTGGCAGCTCATTCACTCTATGTGTGAAAATATTGCCCCTTCGGTCTCTTTTATATCTTTCCCCTCTCACCCTAAACGTATGCCCGACCCCAGGGAAAAGACTTTGCCTATTTACCCTGTCCATGCCCCTCATAATTTTATAAACCTCTATAAGGTCACCCCTCAGCCTCCGACGCTCCAGGGAAAACAGCCCCAGCCTGTTCAGCCTCTCCATATAGCTCAGATCCTCCAACCCTGGCAACATCCTTGTAAATCTTTTCTGAACCCTTTCAAGTTTCACATCTTTCCGATAGGAAGGAGACCAGAAATGATTAGCATGATCGATTCCTTTTTATCCATGTCTTAATGCCTAGAGATAGTTTGTGTCTTAATGTCACTTTGATCATTTATTTTCCAATTGCCATTTTTACCTGACTGTAGTAACCCTGCATTACTTCCATATAGTTTCCAAATACGTTATATCCTGTAATATTGAAATATCGGTCCAATTCTTCAAGAGGCCTTTTGAGAGTTACCATCCCCAGTTCCCCAGTTTTGTTTAACATACTGTTGCAGTAGGGGCAAATTAATTTGATTATCTTTCTGCTGTTTTCAAAACTGAGGCGTTTTGTTTATCCTTGGTTTTGAGGTGTGGAATTGTTACAGGTCAGCCACGATCTCGTTGAATGGCAGAACAGGGACTGAACCTCGAGCAATTTCCCAACTGTCTGGTCCCTGACCATTCATGGTACCTAGCGATCTGATCTTTATTCTCACCTCATTACTTTTCAGGCTATTGTTATTCCATGATTTTCTAGTGAAAGATTCATTTGTGACCCACTTTATTCCTTTCATAAGAAGGTAAAATGCAGGAGTACGCCATTCGGTCCATCCAGCATTATCTACTGTTCTGTGGTCGTAGCTGATCATCGACCTTGCGTTATTTTCCTGTCTGACCACCATTTCCTGTGAATTCATAAGACGCAAGGCTGAATCAAGCTGACAGATTTTTAAAAGTATGTTCAATGGAGCTCTCCAGGGCAGAGAGTCATACAGCACGGAAACAGACCCTTTGGTCTGACTAGTCCGTGCCGACCAAGTTTCCCAAACTAAATTATTCCCATTTGCCTGTGTTTGGCCCATATCACTCTAAACCTTTACTATTCGTGTGCCTGTCCAAATGTCTTTTAAATGTTGTCATTGCATCTCCTTCCACCACTTCCTCTGGCAATTCATTCCAAATACAAACCACCCTCTGCATGAAAAAGCTGCCCCTCAGGTCCCTTTAAATCTTTCCCCTCTCACCTTGAATATATGCCCTCTAGTTTTGGACACCCCCACCCTCATCTTATTGATGCCCTTCATTATTTTCATTCCAAAGATTCACAGCAATTCTTCACAGTTCACAAAAGATTCTTTAACTGAGTCCGAAATGGTGGTCCCCTTTCAGCACTAGACTCCCCAGCCTGGGGGAAGCAAGCTCAGTGATTTGGGAGATCTCAGTAAGATCTTCACTTTACTAAACTCCAGAGAGTAAAATCCCAATTTCTTGAGTTTCCTGTAAGGAAATCCCTTCATCCCAGGGGCTAATCCGGTGAATCTTTGCAGTACCACATCCAAAGCAAGTCCATTCATCCGATTGAAACTGTGCCCTGCATTGCGGATGTCATCTCAACAAGGCCCTATTCAGTTGTAGCAAGATATCTTTGTTCTTCTGTACTAATCCACCTGCCACAAATGCCAATAAGCCATTTCCCTTCCCAATCTCTCACACCTTTTTGGTCTAATGCAATAAAGCCATTGATTGCCAACTGTGAGGATTCAGCTGTTGACATCACCTTAACAGGGTCACCTCCCTCCAGCCTCCTTCCCTGTCACTGACCCCCCACTGATCACCAAACCTGGATCTCCTCACCCCCCATTACCAGTTAACAGCCTCTGTGTACCTTAGCACCAAGTAAGAAACCCCTTCCTCTGAGCAGCGAGGTATGTGCACAGCTTTCTGTCCCTTTGACTCCTTTCACTGGGAAATAGCATTTGATTTAGTAATTAACAAAACAGCGCAGAAGATGATTGGTGCTTGTCTTGGCAGAAATCAAGTGTACATGTCAATGGAGTGCAATGAATGTTCAGGTTCTGTTCAGACCTGAGCGTAAATATCTCTGACAGAAGACCACCTGCAACATTCTTCACTTCAAACTTTCTGAAATTGGCGTGCTGCGGACTGAAGTTAAAATCCTTAGCTGTTATGTTCCAATTCTAGATTTTGCAATGTTGAGGGATTTACCCTTTGTAACTGTTTTCCAACATTGTGTGTCTTTTCATGATGCAACAGTCTTTTATCTCTCACATCAGCGGTTTTCCTGCCTTTCAACCACCCCACCATCACACACAAAAACCCTTGCACGTCTTTTTGAAGGATTCACTTATCAACACACTGAGTTTCTCTTTGTTTATTCAGTTTCCATCCGTCCAATATCATCGCTGGAAATGGAGCCAATATGAGTGAAGCCAAGTCCTTGCTAATTCTGCAGACCAATAAGAGAATGTAAGTGTCAGAACAGCTTGTATCGGTGACAGCAGGATGCTGGTTTCTCAGTACAGGTGTGCAGTTACTATGGAACACTGGTCTCTCAGTACAGGTGTGCCGTTACTATAGAACACTGGTTTCTCAGTACAGGTGTGCAGTTACTATGGAACACTGGTTTCTCAGTACAGGTGTGCAGTTACTATAGAACACTGGTTTCTCAGTACAGGTGTGCAGTTACTATGGAACACTGGTTTCTCAGTACAGGTGTGCAGTTACTATAGAACACTGGTTTCTCAGTACAGGTGTGCAGTTACTATAGAACACTGGTTTCTCAGTACAGGTGTGCAGTTACTATAGAACACTGGTTTCTCAGTACAGGTGTGCAGTTACTATAGAACACTGGTTTCTCAGTACAGGTGTGCAGTTACTATAGAACACTGGTTTCTCAGTACAGGTGTGCAGTTACTATAGAACACTGGTTTCTCAGTACAGGTGTGCAGTTACTATAGAACACTGGTTTCTCAGTACAGGTGTGCAGTTACTATAGAACACTGGTTTCTCAGTACAGGTGTGCAGTTACTATAGAACACTGGTTTCTCAGTACAGGTGTGCAGTTACTATAGAACACTGGTTTCTCAGTACAGGTGTGCAGTTACTATAGAACACTGGTTTCTCAGTACAGGTGTGCAGTTACTATAGAACACTGGTTTCTCAGTACAGGTGTGCAGTTACTATAGAACACTGGTTTCTCAGTACAGGTGTGCAGTTACTATAGAACACTGGTTTCTCAGTACAGGTGTGCAGTTACTATAGAACACTGACACTGGTTCTCAGTACAGGTGTACAGTTACTATGGAACACTGGTTCTCAGTACAGATGTGCGGTTACTATGGAACACGTTCTCAGTACAGCTGTGCGGTTACTATGGAACACTGACTCTCAGTACAGGTATGCGGTTACTATGGAACACTGGTCTCTTAATACAGGTGTGCAGTTACTGTGGAACACTGGTTCTCAGTACAGGTGTGTGCTTACTATGGAACGCTGATTTCTTGGTACAGGTGTGCGGTTGCTATGGAACGATGGTCTCTCAGTACAGGTGTGTGCATATTATGGAACACTGGTTTCTCAGTACAGGTGTGCGGTTACTATGGAACACTGGTCTCTTAGTACAGATGTGCAGTTACTGTGGAACACTGGTTCTCAGTACAGGTGTGTGCTTACTATGGAATGCTGATTTCTCGGTACAGGTATGCGGTTGCTATGGAACACTGGTTCTCAGTACAGGTGTGTGCTTACTATGGAACACTGGTTTCTCAGTACAGGTGTGCAGTTACTATGGAAGACTGGTTTCTCAGTACAGGTGTGCAGTTACTATGGAACACTGACTCTCAGTACAGGTGTGCGGTTACTATGGAACACGTTCTCAGTACAGCTGTGCGGTTACTATGGAACACTGGTTCTCAGTACAGGTGTGTGCTTACTATGGAACACTGGTTTCTCAGTACAGGTGTGCAGTTACTGTGGAACACTGGTTCTCAGTACAGGTGTGTGGTTACTATGGAACACTGGTTCTCAGTACAGGTGTGCAGTTGCCAAGGGACACTGGTTCTCAGTACAGGTGTGCAGTTACTATGGAACACTGGTTTCTCAGTACAGGTGAGCAGTTGCTATGGATCACAGGTTTCTCAGTACAGGTGTACAGTTACTATGGAACACTGGTTCTCAGGACAGATGTGCGGTTACTATGGAACACTGGTTCTCAGTACAGGTGTGCAGTTGCTATGTGACACTGGTCTCTTACTTCAGGTGTGCAGTTACTATGGAACACTGGTTTCTCAGTACAGGTGAGCAGTTGCTTTGGAACACTGGTTTCTCAGTACAGGTGTGCAGTTGCTATGTGACACTGGTTTCTCAGTACAGGTGTGCAGTTGCTATGTGACACTGGTTTCTCAGTACAGGTGTGCAGTTGCTATGTGACACTGGTTTCTCAGTACAGAGTTACTATGCAACACTGGTTTCTCGGTACAGGTGTGTGGTTACTATGGAATACTGGTTTCTCAGTACAGGTGTGCGGTTACTATGGAACACTGGTTCTCAGTACAGGTGTGCAGTTACTATGCAACACTGGTTTCTCAGTACAGGTGTGCAGTTACTGTGCAACACTGGTTTCTCGGTACAGGTGTGCGGTTACTATGGAACACTGGTTTCTCAGTACAGGTGTGCAGTTACTATGGAACACTGGTTCTCAGTACAGGTGTGCGGTTACTATGGAACACTGGTCTCTCAGTACAGGTGTGCAGTTACTATGGAACACTGCTTTCTCAGTACAGGTGTGCGGTTACTATGGAACACTGGTTTCTCGGTACAGGTGTGCAGTTACTATGGAACACTGCTTTCTCAGTACACGTGTGCAGTTACTATGGAACACTGGTTTCTCGGTACAGGTGTGCAGTTACTATGGAACACTGGTTTTTCAGTACAAGTGTGCAGTTGCCAAGGGACACTGGTTCTCAGTACAGGTGTGCAGTTATTATGGAACACTGGTTTCTCAGTACAGGTGTGCAGTTGCTATGGGGCTTAGATATAATGCAGAGCTGGGCTGAGGAATGGCAGATGGAGTTCAACCCTGTCAAGTGTGAGCTTGTCCATTTTGGAAGGACAAATAAGAATGCGGAATACAGGGTTAACGGTAGGGTTCTTAGTAAGGTGGAGGAGCAGAGGGATCTTGGGGTCTATGTTCATAGATCTTTGAAAGTTGCCACTCAGGTGGAGAGAGCTTGTAAGAAGGCCTATGGTGTATCAGCGTTCATTAGCAGAGGGATTGAATCAAGAGTCGTGAAGTGATGTTGCAACTATACAGGACTTTGGTTAGGCCACATTTGGAGTACTGCATGCAGTTCTGGTCGCCTCACTTTAGGAAAGATGTGGAAGCTTGGAATGGAGAATAGGTCGTACGAGGATAGGTTAAGAGTGCTAGGCCTT
>NC_057734.1:47603447-47609409 GCF_004010195.1 Chiloscyllium plagiosum
GGATGGGTGCTTAAGCTAGGGCAGGGCAAATGCACAACATCGTGGGCCGAAGGGCCTGTTCTGTGCTGTATTGTTCTATGTTCTCGGTACAGGTGAGCAGTGCAGAGTCAGAATCATTGGTGACCTTTAAGCGGCAAATGGATAGGTACAGGGATGGGTGCTTAAGCTAGGGCAAATGTTAAGCACAACATCGTGGGCCGAAGGGCCTGTTCTGTGCTGTATTGTTCTATGTTCTCGGTACAGGTGAGCAGTTGCTATGGAACACTGGTTCTCACCACAGGTGTGCGGTTGCTATGTGACACTAGTTTCTCAGTACATGTGTGCAGTTACTGTGGAAGACTGGTTCTCAGTACAGGTGTGCAGTTGCTATGGAACACTGGTTCTCAGTACAGGTGTGCGGTTGCTATGGAACTCTGGTTCTCAGTACAGGTGTGCAGTTGCTATGTGGAACACTGGTTCTCAGTACAGGTGTGCGGTTACTATGCAACACTGGTTCTCAGTACAGATGTACAGTTACTATGAAACACTGGTTCTCAGTACAGCTGTGCGGTTACTATGGAACACTGGTTCTCAGTACAGGTGTGCGGTTATTATGTAACACTGGTTCTCAGTACAGGTGTACAGTTACTATGGAACACTGGTTCTCAGTACAGATGTGCGGTTACTATGGAACACTGGTTCTCAGTACAGGTGTGCGGTTATTATGCAACACTGGTTCTCAGTACAGATGTACAGTTACTATGAAACACTGGTTCTCAGTACAGCTGTGCGGTTACTATGGAACACTGGTTCTCAGTACAGGTGTGCGGTTATTATGTAACACTGGTTCTCAGTACAGGTGTACAGTTACTATGGAACACTGGTTCTCAGTACAGATGTGCGGTTACTATGGAACACGTTCTCAGTACAGCTGTGCGGTTACTATGGAACACTGGTTCTCAGTACAGGTGTGCGGTTACTATGCAACACTGGTTCTCAGTACAAGTGTACAGTTACTATGGAACACTGGTTCTCAGTATAGGTGTGCGGTTACTATGGAACACTGGTTCTCAGTATAGGTGTGCGGTTACTATGGAACACTGGTTCTCAGTACAGGTGTGCGATTACTATGCAACACTGGTTCTCAGTACAGGTGTACAGTTACTATGGGACACTGGTTCTCAGTACAGGTGTGCGGTTAGTATGGAACACTGGTCTCTCAGTACAGGTGTGCGGTTAGTATGGAACACTGGTCTCTCAGTACAGGTGTGCGGTTATTATGCAACGCTGGTTCTCAGTACAGGTGTGTGGTTACTATGGAACACTGGTTCTCAGTACAGGTGTGCGATTACTATGGAACACTGGTTCTCAGTATAGGTGTGTGGTTACTATGGAACACTGGTTCTCAGTACAGGTGTGCGGTTACTATGCAACACTGGTTCTCAGTACAGGTGTGCAGTTACTATGGGACACTGGTTCTCAGTACAGGTGTGTGGTTACTTTGGGACACTGGTTCTCAGTATAGGTGTGCGGTTACTATGGAACACTGGTTCTCAGTACAGATGTGTGGTTACTATGCAACGCTGGTTCTCAGTTCAGGTGTACAGTTACTATGGGACACTGGTTGTCAGTACAGGTGTGCGGTTACTATGGAACACTGGTTCTCAGTACAGGTGTGCGGTTACTACGGAACACTGGTTCTCCGTTCAGGTGTACAGTTACTATGGGACACTGGTTCTCAGTACAGGTATGCGGTTACTATGGAACACTGGTTCTCAGTACAGGTGTGCGGTTACTATGGAACACTGGTTTCTCAGTACAGGTGTGCGGTTACTATGGAACACTGGTTCTCAGTATAGGTGTGCGGTTACTATGGAACACTGGTTCTCAGTACTGGTGTGCGGTTACTATGGAACACTGGTTTCTCAGTACAGGTGTGCGGTTACTATGGAACACTGGTTTCTCAGTACAGGTGTGCGGTTACTATGGGACACTGGTCTCTCAGTACAGGTGTGCGGTTACTATGCAACACAGGTTCTCAGTACAGGTGTGCGGTTACGATGGGACACTGGTCTCTCAGTACAGGTGTGCGGTTAATATGCAACACTGGTTCTCAGTACAGGTGTGCAGTTACTATGGAACACTGGTTCTCGGTACAGGTTTGCAGTTGCTGTGGAGAATCAGTTCTTCTGTTCACACGTATAGTTGGTGTAGGACCCTGGTCTCTCCCTTCAGATCCTCCTACTCTGGTCCTTTTGTCTCCTCCTGAATATAATTAATGATATGCCAACCACATTTTTGCATTTGTGAAAATTGCAATGTTCCTTCCTGACTTGTAGAGGAGTGTGTGCCTCTTTTCAGTCTCCCAGTATTCAGTATTCTCTGTCTGCTTAGTACCAGGAGGTAACACTTGAGTGACCTGAACAAGAGAGAATCTCTTGATTCTAATTGCCCAGAGTGGATAGGAGCACAATCTGTATTGTTTCTATTGATGAAGGTTTATCTTGTAGCTTTAGGTATGAAGGGTGTACTAGCCTGGCTACTGAGTGAATTGGAGCCGAAAATGTTTAGCTTAGGTCCCATGAGATTGTGATGAACTTGGCCAGGGCAGGAAGGGACCATGACCCATACACCTGGTTATGAGCCCACGCTCCTACCTTTGGACAGTCTGTATTGGTGAGTCCTCAGTCGTGTGGATGCTGGGTGAGGCATGGCTGGAATGCCGTTATGCTCAGTTAAGCATGTTAGCAGCATGCAGCATCTTGCAATTGGGTACGATAGCTGGTGATGTCTATGAGACATAGACATTCCTGAATCAACACTCTGCAGGATCAGGAGAGCGTGGAGAAAACTGTTTGCTGGTGTCCGTCTTTGTGATTCTGTTTTACTGGGCATTTTTAGTGTCAGTGACCAGCCTGGTCCTGAGGGAGGGTCTGGTGTAACCTTTGTGCTGTTCCTCCACAGTGACCTGCAGCCCTTGAACTTTGCCTGCATTAAAGAGCCGTACCCCACTTTACCAGACCCGCCTACCTCAACACCAGGATGCACTGTTACTGACAGCACCTTCAGCTCCTCTGCACCCCTCGTCCCAAGCATTACTTACGTCGAAACCCAACTTCACTCGGAAGAAAAAGAGGTAAGTGAGACCGGTCTTCATCATCCATCCATGTTACTGCCAAAGGAGGTGCTGCCTGAGTGTGAGAGCTGGACCATTCAGGGTGAAAAGATAGAACTCTCCCTGTTCAAGCCCCCTCGCACTGACGCCTGGCTGGAGCTGGGGGTTAACTGAAATTTGGTAGATCGAAAGATTATTATAGAATGTGGAGAAAGATCGAGAAAAAGCTGTGAAATGCAGCCCTGAGCAAATTCCACCGTGTAATCAGATCATAGCTGATTAGTACCCCACCTCCTTTATCGATATCCATGGCATGGACTTCATGTTGTGGCTCAGTGGTTAGCACTGCTGCCTCATAGCTCTTGGGTTTGATTCCAGCCTTGGGCGACTGTGTGGCATTTCCTCCGGGTGCTCCTGTTTCCTCCCACATTCCAAAGATGTGCAGCTCAGGTGGATTGGCCATGCTAAATTGCCCAGAGTGTTCAGGGATGTGTAGGTTAGGCGCATTAGTCAGGGGTAAATGTAAAGAAATAGGATAGCGGAATGGGTCTGGGTGGGTTACCCTTTGCAGGGTCAGTGTGGACTTGTTGGGCCGAAGGGCCTGTTTCCACACTGTAGGGATTCTATGATGCCTCTTGATGGATTTGGTCTTTTTTAAATTCTTTCGTGAGATATGGCCATCGTTGGCTAGGGCAACATTGGCTGCCCATCCCTAACTGCCTTAGAATGAGCTCACTTTGCCGTTTCAGAGGGGCAGCTGAGAGTCCGCGATACTGCTGTGGGTCGCACACAAGCCAGATCCAGAAAAGATGGCAGTTTCCATCCCTGAAGGACATGGGTCTTCCCAACATTTGATGACAGTTTCATGGCCACCATCACTCAGATTAGTTTCCAATTCCAATTATTAATTGAATTCGATAGACTTGAGACCATGTCCTGAGTACGTTAGCCGAGAGCAATGGACCGCTAATCCAGTGATGTTGCCACTGCACCACAGTATTCCCAGTTAAAGGGAAAGGAGACAGGATTGGGATGAATGTTTTGGATTATACTCAGGTTGGGAAGCTAAAATTCAACACCATCTGGTTTGACTGAAAGGCCTTCATCTAAGATTGAATGTCAGTTAATTGTGTGAGATGAGTACATTCACCCTGACGTGGCCTTTATATATATATATATATATATATAGTTTTGATTGACCAGCACTGCTCAGCCTGTCGGGGCTGGGACCCCAAGTTGGATCAGGTTTTGGGGTCATGAGCTTTCTTGTAGCACCATGGAGGTCTGGTGGATCAGCAAGCTCTGCTCTCCTCCAACAGGACCCACCCCCTCTCGGCCCCTCCCACCTCCTCATACACTCTCAGTTCCCCCTGAGTGGTGGCAACAATTTCCAAGCCTGTGAATGGGGTCACTGTGGTGCGGGGAAAGGTTTTGTAATCTGTCTCCATGTGTGTGTGGATTCACCTACAGGGATCGGTGCTGCCACTGGTGCATGCCCTGTGTCATTTGTGCAAATGACACAGCAGCTAGGCAGCTCATGGGGACATACTGACCATCACCATTCCCAGGGACAGATTGGGACCCTCCAATCATACAGCCCCCTGCCTGTCGTATCTGCAGGGAGAGAGAGAGAGAGAGAGAGACTGTTTATGTGTGTGCACACACCTGTGCAAGAGAGCGACCCCCAGGCAGCATCATCTGCTTTAGCTGCCTGTAACTCCAGGATTATTGAACCAGAGTTTGAGAATTGGTGTTGTGACAAATCAGCTAGGGGGTGAACACCTTGACCCAGGAGGGCATCCTATCCCTCCGATGAGGAAGTAGTTCAGATTAGGTCAGTGGCAGGTAAGTGAGAGGTGGGTTGGCTGATGTAGGTCTGGATTAGGTTAGAAGGTGCTACACAAGAGTGGGGCAAGGCGCAATGTATTCACAGAAATTGGGAATCAGTTAGCAGGCAGTGATCAGAAGCAAGAATTGGTGCTTGAACCTGAGCCACTTAGAATCTGTATCAGTGTTTCAGATGAGGGGATTGATGTAACGTTGTTAGGTCTGGTGGTACAGTCAGGTGGGAAAAGAAGCCGTCAGGAGAATACAAAGGGATATTTCCTGGTTATTAGTCAAGAAAGTAACAAAAAGTCTCTGATGTGGAGACGTGGGGAGTGACCCACCTTGCTCAGCAGCATGGGAAAGTAGGGTACTATATGAAGATACCTATTAAAAGTTGATGCTGACAGGATTTTGGGTGGATTTCACATCAATCATAAAGATTGATGCAACAAGCAGTGGCAAAGGTAAATGAGATGTAGTCTGTGCAGCATGAAGATTGGGGCATGTGAGAACAAGGGGCTTGCTGCCATTTCAAAGGGCTGTGGTGAGAGTGGTGCGTCTGAGTCCTGTCACCTTCACAGCTCTGATGGATTGCAGTTGATGGTGGGAGGGTTACAGAAAGGCCGGTGGTTGGACCTGGTTATCAGTCCAGTGATGTGACCACTGCCACCATGTCCCCAAAGAGCTCAGTCAATGAGGACAGGTTGTGTTTTACCTTATAGACTCGGTGGTGATCAAGTTGATGGGCAGCATGCTGGCTCAGTGGTCAGCTGTGCTGCCTCTCCCCGTGTCTGCGTGGGTTTCCTCCCACAGTCCAAAGATGTGCAGGCCAGGTAAATTGGCCATGCTAAATTACCCCATAGTGTTCAGGGGTGTGTAGGTTAGGGTAAATTGGCCATGCTAAATTGCCCATAGTGTTCAGGGATGTGTAGGTTAGGGTGAATTGGTCATGTTAAATTACCCCATAGTGTTCAGGATGTGTAGGTTAGGGTGGATTGGCCATGCTAAATTACCCATAGTGTTCAGGGATGTGTAGGTTAG
>NC_057734.1:47611232-47621620 GCF_004010195.1 Chiloscyllium plagiosum
AGGTTAGGGTGAATTGGCCATGCTAAATTACCCCATAGTGTTCAGGGATGTGTAGGTTAGGGTGAATTGGCCATGCTAAATTACCCCATAGTGTTCAGGGATGTGTAGGTTAGGGTGAATTGGCCATGCTAAATTACCCCATAGTGTTCAGGGATGTGTAGGTTAGGGTGAATTGGCCATGCTAAATTACCCCATAGTGTTCAGGGATGTGTAGGTTAGGGTGAATTGGCCATGCTAAATTACCCCATAGTGTTCAGGGATGTGTAGGTTAGGGTGAATTGGCCATGCTAAATTACCCCATAGTGTTCAGGGATGTGTAGGTTAGGGTGAATTGGCCATGCTAAATTACCCCATAGTGTTCAGGGATGTGTAGGTTCGGGTGAATTGGCCATGGGGAGTGAAGGGTTACAGAGATAGGGTTGGAGGATGGGTCTGATCGGGTTTCTGTTCGCTGGGTCAGTGTGAGCTCAATGGGCTGAATGATATCGTTCCGCACTGTAGAGATTCTCTGATATCTTGTGACAGTTGTGCCAGAAGCAAGGGTCGTGACCTTCAGGTTGGGTGCGTTGACAATGTTGACATGCAGACTGTAACAGAATTCTCACTGTCACTCCATTATCCCCACAAAAAGCTGCTGAGGCTGGGAATTAGTTGGAAGTTTTAAAATTGAGCTAGTTATAGTTGGCTTTGTGGACCAAGGTGTGTAGATGGTGTTAAAGATGGATAGCTGTGATCTAATGGAATGGTGGAACCAACTCAGTAGAAGTGGCCTCCTCCTGTCCTCGCATTGATCTTGGTCGTAACCAACTTTGTGTCCTCTTCAGGAACGTATACCTTACGACAAGTCTGTCAGCAAATCGAAGGGATCTCTGAGGAAGGTCTCCCAGATCCGAATCCGGAAAGGTGTTCCCAAACAAGACACTAATCTTACCCCCATGGGGCTGCCCAAACCCAAGAGGTTAGTGCGATTTATACCAGTGCACCTTATTTTGCTGGCTAATTCACTGATTTCCTGTGATGATTAATTGAGATTTTCCTGTTTGTAGATTGAAAAAGAAGGAATTCAGCTTGGAGGAGATTTACACTAACCAGAATTATAAGTCGCCATCTGCACACAGGTACGTGACAGAATTGGATGTTGATGTGCAGAGAGCGCGGTCTGGGTTGACCAACAGTGGTTAAAGAAGCTGCTGCGATCCAGTCACCCTGTTTTGGAGCCCTGCATGGTCTGACTGAGATTTTCTGAGCTTGGACTCAGGGTGGTCAAGTCAGCCCAAGGCTGTACCTTGGCTGGTGACTGGAGCTATAGAAGGCTCCCACCAGGGGCCTCTTCTGAGATTGTTTTGGGCGAATGGGGATGGAGATCAATCGCAGATCCATCCAGTTATCAATCTTTGTCATTAACTCTGAATCCATTGCTGTTCCTCAACCAAATTTAAACCTCTTAATATTCCTGGTGTTCTGCTCAATCTCACAAATGAACAACCCCACACCATAACCATCAAAGATCAGCCTTCCACCTTCCCCCTTACAGCCCCAGATCCCTCAAACCATTAACTGTGATCAAGTCCCCTCAAGGCTGTTGTTCCTGCTGGCCTGAACTCCAGTTTAACCAAAGGGTATCGACCCATTTCCTCTCTCGCACCAAGCCCCACTCTCTCAGTAACCCTATTCCCAGACACGACACTGATGTCTGAATTTGTTCCGTGCATCAAAATTGAAGTACACACCAAAACAGCTCCAGATGCTGTAAATCAGGAACGAGAACAGGAATTGCTGGAAAAGCTCAGCAGGTCAGAGTTAACGTTTCACACCCGGTGACCCTTGCTCAGAATTAAAAATTAAAGTCCTTGTTTCAGATCCCTCCCTCGCCCTGTCTCAGCCGACCTCAGAACTGCCTCCAGTCTGCTCCTGTGCTTTGAACCATTCAGCGTGCACCCACAGAAATCGCCACGCCTACTTTAGAACTTTTCCAAAAGCTGTGATTTTGTTTTTGACAAGTCCTCAGTCGCCTGTCTGAGATTCCCAACAATGACACCCCATCGTTCCCCAGTGTCGGGAATGATACAGGGATTCAGGCACAGTGCAGCTTGCTCAAGTCGCCTGAAAGAACTTTCCCAAACCACTGGGGAGGCCACGTGATTAGACTGACTTACTTAGCTGTCACCTCGAGAGATTCCACTGCACTAACGGCGAAGTGTCAATTCCCTGAAGTTGGTGGCACGGTGGCTCAGTGGTAAGCAATGCTGCCTCACAGCGACAGGAACCTGGGTTCGATTCCAGCTGCAGGCAACTGTCTGTGTGGAGTTGGCACATACTCCCCGTGTCTGCGTGCGTTTCCTCCGGGTGCTCCGGTTTCCTCCATCCAATGTGTGCAGGTCAGGTGGATTGGCCGTGCTAAATCGCTCAGGCCAGCCATGGGAAATGCAGGGCGAGAGGGTTAGGGTAGACGGTTAGGATGCTCTTCAGTGCAGTCTCAGTGGGCCAGTTAACCTCTAGCTGCACTGTAGGGATTCTATGACTGCAACGTGTTGTGCACACTCGTTACTTAACTGGTACGTTGAAATGGTTCTCCCGGTGCTGAATGTTCCTTTCCCTCCCCTCGACAGCAAGTATCTGGAGACTATTTTTGAAGAGCCTGTTTTGAAGAAAGGCTCCTTCGTCTGCACCAGTCTCCAAAAACGCAAGCGCCTCTTAGAATTCCAGGACTACACCCTCCCACGCAAGAGACGGGCGCACGCTGGAGTGAAGATTCTGAGCCGGACACGGGGCAGAAAGGCCACCACACGTGACGGGGAGATCGATTCACTACTTGTTCAAAAACTGACCGAACTGGAGGCCTACCTGGACGAAGAGGACTAAAGCCACCGTAAAATGTAGCCATCTGTTCTCGCCTTGCGTTTGCCCCCCACAGTGTCCAGGTCTGTTTACACTACATGCCGGGAGGTCGGCCGGTTACACTCTGTGTACTGCCTTGTTTTCTGGTCACTGGGGAAGAGAATAGTGCCAGGCTCGAAAGCCACTGCATGCGACAATAGAATGGGGGGGGGCGGTTGGAGGAGGTTCAGGTGAGGTGGGGTGTACGGGTCTTTTAAACGGCAACTCCCGCTGCGGGTGAGTGGCGCTGCAAAGCAGGGTCATTCATTGCACGGAGAGTGCGATGCAGGGCTGAACCGAGGTGGGAAAGGACACCTCGTATGCTCACTCACTCGCTTGCCGCCTCGCAAGCGAACAAAGCTGTTGCTGCTCCGACTTTGCACACAGTTTGAATTTACTGTCACGATGGGGAAAAGAGAGGCTCCAACGTAGTGCAGAGAGCGTCTCTTCAAGTGTTTACAAAGATTGCAGATCCTGCAGTGAATCTTCAGAGGGCTGGGCTGGATTCACTGCTCAGTGGAGCACTCCATTCTTGAGTGTTTTCTGGTTGGGATCAGTTTGGGTGGTTGCTGTGTTTGCTTATATATAATATAGTGTACATATATTATATATGAATATATCTCGAAGCAACTTGAGCCTAAAGTGCTAAAAGTAAATATTCCAAAGTAAATATTGAAACACAAATGATTTTTCTGTCTGTCTATGTGTTGCCTAATAAATGAGTGAGTACAAGTTCCACTGACTCATTGGGAAGGGGGGGCAAACGTCCTGCTTCCTCTTCCAGTGAATAAGGTGTAAGCTTTGTTGTTGCCTGAGGAGGTACCTGTACACACCTTTTTGTCCAAGTTGATTGTGGTTTTTTTTTTAAAAAATAAGTTTTTACACTGGGTGAGTGTTTAATTTGTTGCGGTCATGTATTTGTGATTACTGCGGATTTCACAAGTTGCTGCTGGGTTTTAGCAATGGTTTTCATATTCGGACGCTGGATCATCTTGGCAGTAATTGACATTTTCTTTGCTCCGTTGTAGTAACCAGGTTGGGGAAAAAAGACCTTTCTGAATTAGTTGATTGGTGCATCTCCTCTGTAGGCTGGAACAGTGCAGGGTGCTCCAGGAGCAGGATGGTAAGAATACCGCACCGTATCTCTCACAGGGTGCAGAGATCGCCTCATGAGGGATTTAAGATTTATCTTCAGTTTCTGTTACAGCTCACATAGCAGCTTTCTCACCTCTGAGCTGCCGGGTTGTTGGCTAAAGGTGCTCCCATGAGCCCGGAGCACCTAATCCAGTCCAACACCTCTGATAGAATCACTCGCTGCTGACGATGCTGCGTTACCGATGAGCAGCCCTTTTCCCTCTGGTGTGGATATAGGAGACTCCACTGATGTGAAGAAGAGCTGGGAGCTCTCGCACTGGCTGATATTGATCCCTCAACCCTTGGTTTACCTTGCTGCTGTGTTTCTGCGTTCAGTAACATTCATATTATATAACTATAAATGTTGACAATGCTTAAAAGTGCCGGCAAGCTCTATGGGACATTCTGAAAGTGTGAAAGGTACTAAGATAAATGCAACCCCTTTCCTTCCACAGCTCCCCTGAATCAGCACACCTTAATATGAGGGAACTTCAGCAGAGTGCAGCTGTATGCTCTGGTCTGCACAAATGGTTTCAGTTGATGGAAATGTTAGTGAGATCACGCTGATGTCAGGGCATTTGTGTAGATGTACATGGAAGATATGAACGGGGAGCTGGAGGAGGCCATTCGGCCCCTCCAGCCTGTTCTCCATTCAGTAAGGTACTGGCCGACCTGTAACCTCGAATCCACACTCCCATCTCCTGCTGATAACCCCTTGTCCCTGGGTTTAACATGAATCTATCCACCCTGACATTAGAAATATTCAAGGAATCTGTACCCAATGCCTTTTCAAGGAGAAAGTTCTAAAGATGCACAGCATCCAGAGAAAAAGGTTCCTCATCACAGTTCTGAATGATCACCCCCCCCACCCCCCGAATCTTAACCAGTGACCCTGGTTTTTGGATTCTCCCAGAAGAGGACACATCCTCTCCCTTTCCAGCCTGTCAAGATCTTTCATCATCTTGTATGTTTCAATCAAGTCATCTCTTAGAATTCTACAGTACGGGAGGAGGCCTTTCTGCCCATTGTGTCTATACTGGATCCTGAAAGACCTCAGCTAGTCCCATTGTGCAGCCTATCGCTGTAGCCCGTTGCTGTCCTCAACTCAGGGACCCAGGTTCGATTCCCACCTCGGCTGACTGTGTGGAGTTTGCACATTCTCCCCGTGTCTGCGTGGGTTTGCTCCGGGTGCTCCGGTAAATTTGCCCATAGTGTTCAGGGATGTACAGGCTAGGTGGGTTAGCCATTAGAAATACAGGGTTGCAAGGATAGGGTAGGGGGCTGGGTCTGGGTGGGATGCTCTTTGGAGGGTCAGTGTGGACTTGATGGGCCGAATGGCCTGCTTCCACACGAGGGATTCTATGATTCTACTCTATTTCCATAGCCACTCCCATATTCGGGGACTGTGCACAGCATAAAGAACTTACAATTATGTAGCACCATTCACAGTCTCGACATCCTGTAGGGTTCTTTTTCCAGTTGCAGTCGCTGTGGTGGGAAGTAGGGCCGCCAGTTTGTACACAGCAAGCTCCCACAATCTGCAAGTTGTCGGCTTCAGTGATGCTGGTTGGCTGAATGTTGCCAGGGCGTCTTGAGAGCTCTCCTGCTTTTCTCTTCTTAAAATGGAATCCTTTACATGCACCAGAGAAGGCAGACAAGGTCCTGGTTCACCGCCGCTGCCAAAAGGTAGTCTATTTGACTCTGTCAGTAACTGATTAATGCCCTAATATGGAGGATCATGCAGCAATCTTAAAGACACTGCATTGCCACAAACCAGCTCCACACAGCAAGTACCTACTGGGAGTGTTGGCGCCTGACTGGGGAGTATCCAACTGGGATTATGCCCTCACGCCTGCAACGAGTGATTGCGAAGATTCTGCTCCAGTTTGTGGTTGACGGGCAGGAATTTTTAACCATGAGCTACTTTTACCTTTTTTGTACCCCTTCCCTGACTTTTTTTTTTAAAAAACGAGTCCTGTGCTCAAACTGGTGTGTTTCCTCCCTCTCTCGCTGGTAGTTATAAGACCCAACTGGACCAGCCTTCCTTGGGAAGGAGTGAGTGATGCAGTTCAAATAGAATTGGAAGGAATCTGTGCACAACCTCCCAAATTGCTCCCGATGCTGGAGATCACAGCAGGTCAGGCAGCATCTGTGGAGAGAGAGTAAGCTAACGTTTCGAGTCTAGATGACACTTCGTCAGAGGCTGTAGTTGTTGGAACATGGCAGAGACAGCATTGGAAACCTTACCAGGAGGTGTTGGTACCTTCTTGTCTAATTTGGCATTTGATTTCTCCTCCTCCAGCTTGTTGCTATGTGGGCTGGTGTCTGGTCTGCTCAGCACAGAGAAAGGTGAGCTATCAGCTAAACAAAGCTTTCTCTCCCCCCTGGCTGTCCTTTTTAACCACCTGTGAGAGCCTGAGCTGGATAATGGGTAGATGAGGACAATGGGAGCACATTTATTTGATGTATTCTTTCTTTATTTGATGTTTCTGCTTACACATCCAATCCAAACAATCTCTATCTTGTAGTCCACAGAATTGAGGCCTGTTTTTATGTTATCAAATGGACTGATAACAGTAGTTTTACCACACAACAACACTTTTTTTTAGAGAAAACTCAACAGCTCCTGCAAACAGGAATGAGCCACAGACAAAACCTCAAACTTTTATTAAATCTGTAGTTACTTGAATGGTTTTGTTCGCGGGTGTGTGTGTGTGCGCGTGTGTGTGTGTGTGTATTGTGTGCACTCTTTTTAAAAAAAAATTTCCTGCAATTTTGCTTTGGAAAAGTACAATGTGAATTTGATCTCCATTTCAAATAAGTTTCAATTAGCAAAACTTCTTTGCTTAATGTGTAGGGAATATGGGTGCAAGCTACTATTTCATTTTGCCTGTATTCTTGAAAGATTACTCCTCTCTTTTCAGTGTCTCTTGTATCTCAGAATGAATTGTGGTATAATCAATACAATAGCCAAAAGTACCAGGTTTTGGAATAACTCTTCTGCCTAATCACTAGGTTTTTTTGAAAGAAATTAAAAGCTGAAATCTCTGTGGAATCGTACTGTGTATTGTTCACACCTTGCTGTATGGTTTATTGAGAACAGCTCTGCACATGGGCCTTTTTGTAGTGAGGAGCCTGACGTGCAGTCCCGTGGGTGTTGCATAATTGCCAGGAGTGTTCCTCAGAGATGGTCTCTGCACTACCTCATCCAGGCAATCGGTTATAGCCGGTTATTTAACTGGAGCAGGGGGCTGATTGAAGCCCATCCTGCCAAACGCCAGCTCACTTTGTTCTCTCACACTTCTGAATCCCAGTCCACGGCAACATTGGGGGGATGTAAAATCTCCAATGCAACCTGGAGTGAAAATCAGCTAATTTGGCATAGGCTGGGATCAAGTCTGTGATATTGGAGGTGACATAGTTACTCAGTAAAGTCATTGGGGAACCTTTGCTCCCACAAGCCCCTGTGTAACCTGCTCCAGAGAGTGAGAGACTGGATACGATCTTCTATCTCTTTCGACTGCCTTTATAATGCTATTAATGGAGGTTCCAAACTTCAGTTTGACACCAGGAAGCTTATATCTCGAGGATAGTGCTAGTTACTGGGTTGGAATGGTCTCGTCGATCATAATGTTGTCTTGCACTTGACCAGCTTCTAATCCATTATACTGCTTTATTGTAAATGTCATTAACTGGTACCTTTTGAGTACCTGTGATTCACGTGCCCTTTATGTAGACATTATAATAATCGTGTTCCGTTTGAGAGTTGTCTCTGTATATTTTCGATGATACTAATAAAATCTTTTTTTAAAATTGGTTGCCTCCTTGATGTGTAACAGTTTCTTAATCGACGTGTTGGACTGAGTGAGTTAACTTCTGGAAGAGGGGCATTGAAGCCATTTCGCAGGTCACAATACCCTTACCTTCTGAAGACAAGAAGTCCCACCAATTACCGGTCTTGTAAAGCTTCTCCTCATTGCCCAGTTTAATGCAGTGAGCTACATTCTTTTCTCTGAAGTGCAGGCTGGAATGCATTGTTTAACCAGCTTTGCACTGGGATCCCGTGACTTCTCTGCACCGTCACCTCTCTGCTCAGTGAATTCTACATTTTTAGCAGATTATGTCATGAGGGGAAAATTGGACGACAAGGAACTCTGTACTGATGATGCAGCCAGAGAGAGAGAGGAATTCCCAACAGCTAGATTATCCAATATTCAGACACTTGATACTGCTAATGTAGAGGAGCAAAAATTGCAGGGAATGGAAACTAATAATTGAAATGAAATGGGTAGAAGTTGAATCATTGAAAATTTGTCAGGCAGTGGTGGATAAGATTCTTGGCAAGCAATGGGGTGAACTGTTATCAGGGATAGTTGGGAATCTGGATTGGAGGTTACAGTCAGGTAGGCATGATCTTATTAAATGGCAGAGACAAAATCAGCAGATGTGCAGGTCAGGGTGAATTGGCCACGCTAAATTACCCATAGTGTTCAGGGATGTGTAGGTTAGGGTGAATTGGCCATGCTAAATTACCCATAGTGTTCAGGGATGGATAGGTTAGGGTTAATTGGCCATGCTAAATTACCCATAGTGTTCAGGGATGTGTAGGTTAGGGTGAATTGGCCATGCTAAATTACCCCATAATATTCAGAGATGTGCAGGTTAGGGTGAATTGGCCATGCTAAATTACCCATAGTGTTCAGGGATGTGAAGGTTCGGGTGAATTGACCATGCTAAATTACCCATAGTGTTCAGGGATGTGCAGGTTAGGGTGAATTGGCCATGCTAAATTGCCCATAGTGTTCAGGGATGTGTAGGTTCGGTGCATTCGTCAGGGGTAAATGTAGGATAGTAGGGTCGAGGAATGGGTCTGAGTAGGTTACTCTTCAGAGGGACAATGACACCCTGTTGGGCAGAAAGGCCTGTTTCCACACCGTAGGGGCTCTGATTCTATGAAATTGCCTGTGCCTTGGGCGTGTCACTGCAAGCATTGGTGATTTATGGGAACGTGTACCCTTGGATTAACTTAATTGTGTAGCCACCTTCGATGTGGTAAGACGCCCCAAGATATGTTGAGACCAGGGCTGGTGCAGAGCAAAAGGAGGTGTTAGATACTTGGTCAAGGGGTGGCTATGTAAACAGCATCTTCAGTAAGGTGTGGATGAATCAGTTTGGGGAAACCCCATCCCCCAACATCTGGGGCATATTAAAGACACAGCCATAAAACAAAGGCCTGAATTGGTGGAGAGCTGGAAGGTTAGAGGGCTATAAATAGTGAAGCCACCTCGGGATTTGAACACATTACTTGTGCTTGCAGTGTCCTAACCTTCATCAATATCATCGTCATTAAGTCCTCATGTGACTTATTGAAATTGGCAATTCTATCACCATGAACATTTTCGACCCTTTGTAAAAACTGAAAATAGGCTTTGGGATTGTGTGTTAACCAATTATTAACATAAACCAGGAAGAAGAGCAAATGGCTGCATTTCAGAACATTTCCAACTCACAGATAAACTCTGCATACATTATTTCCCAATACTGGTCAACACAGAAAGACAGGGAACTATTAAAAATGCTGACTCATCCATCATACATTGGTTACTTGCTAAAAATACGGGCTAAACTAAAGTGACATTCAGAATTTTAATAGGAGGCTTGTAGATTTGAGGTGGTGGAGGACCAGGAACTAATACAGAACCATTACAATGACTATAGGCATGAGAAGGTTTGGAATATGAGAGCAGCACTCTTGCTCCATTTGATCGCCTTGTAGGTATAACACTGAAATACTCTTGCCCCAACAGAATCTCACTTTTGACGTTTTCAGTCGGCAGGTTTCTGGAAGAAAGATACTCCTTACCAGTGTGTTCATAGAGATGTACAACATGGAAACAGATATCCCAACCCTATAGTTGTTATGGGGGATTTTAACATGCAGGTAGACTGGGAGAATCAGGATGGTATTGGGCCTCAAGAAAGAGACTTTGTGGAGTGCCTCAGAGATGGATTCTTAGAGCAGCTGGTGCTGGAGACGACCAGGGAGAAGGCAATTCTGGATCTGGTATTGTGTAACGAACCAGAATTGGTCAGGGACCTCGAAGTGAAGGAGCCATTGGGAAGTAGTGACCATAATACAATAAGCTTCAATCTGCAATTGGAGAGGGAGAGGGTACAGTCGGAAGTGACAGTACTTCTGTTAAATAAAGGGAATTATGGAGCTATGAGGGAGGAGCTGGCCAAAGTTCAATGGTGCAATACCTTAGCAGGGAAGACCGTGGAGGAACAATGGCCCTCCTCCCTACCTTTTATCTTAGCCTGCTGGACACACTTTCCTCATTCCTGAAGAAGGGCTTATGCCCAAAACGTCAATTCTC